>NC_049990.1:17825593-17910774 GCF_000003815.2 Branchiostoma floridae | reverse complement strand
AGAGAACAAATCGGCAGTCACAGTCCTTATTCATAGAAACAATTGCGTAATAGACTGGGAGGGGGCAAGAGTCATTGACCGAAAGGAATACAGAAGAACTCGATGGATTAAAGAAGCAGTTTGGATCAGAAAATCAGTGCCAGTCATGAACAGAGACGAGGGGGGATACAAGCTGAGCCACGTCTGGGATGGCATTCTTGCTGCTGCAACGCCACCTACATCGGCTATAAGTAGCAGCAAGAAGTAGTTCCCGTCATTCCACCCTGATGATGGTGTCTGACAGACACCGAAACGTCGGAAGTAAGTTATTTTCTGGTTGTGCTAAAAGAACCTTACTATATGAATAATTGCCAACCTGATGAAGTTATTCACGAATGTGAAATACACTATGCTGCCATAGTTTCTGTTATGTTAGATTAGTATACTGTTGCATACTGTTGTAGATAGTTTGTAGTTGTTAATAATGTCACATGTTACTTGCCATACACTGTACCTGTTGCAATCGTTTTGCAATAAACTTGACTTGACATGTCATACCATACTTTGGCACAACTTGGGGGACATTCTAAAAAAAAACGTGTCCGTAGCACACATGGCCAATGCAAGCCTAAACAAGTTAACCAAGTCTTTAAAAAAAAAAGTAAAGGCAACATTTAGCAGAAAAACTATGCTTTTCATTTTGGTCTATCAACGTCCTGGTAACTACAGTATGTTGCAAAGATGAACTTATAAAATACATTTTCCAAGGTTTGTAAAATGTAACCATGTAGTACCATTTAGATTACTACTGTTACTGGTGTTGGACAATTGAATCTTTGGAACAGTTTGAATTCTTTTTGGAACATTTTTATGGGACAGTAGGAGAAAAAGTTTGGGACCTGCTTGCCCGATTGGGTCAGTGTGATCTTTCAATGTGTGCAATTTTTCCATGGTATGATGTAGGTAACAGACAATTGTCCACATGACTTATTCAAGCTGTCCTCCCTTGCCAAATTGGGAATTTGACCTTTCATTGTTTTTTCGTTAATGAATGAAGAAAAGAATGAAGTTGTAACTGTCCCAGCAGTTTATACCAACATAACCTGCCAACATAAAACCACTGGAAACATTTCAGTAATCAGTACACTTCCGTGCCTGTGCAGTAAAGATTATGCCTAAAAATATAAATGATGAACCACAGCAAAGACACTGACACCAGCTATACAAAGCATCCAGATATAGACATCTAGAGGTGCTGCGGAATTTTCTTAGAATGCCAAGCCAGTTCTAACATTCTGAAAAATTGGGTACTAGACAGGGAAGTCCCTTCATGAAAAAGAAAACACGTATGGAGCTCTGTCAGAGTGGAGCCCTGGCTTTTAGTTTTACATTCAGAAAAATTTGTGTACGTATTGATGAATAAGGAAACGCGTCTTACCTTTGCCTCCTTGGCATAGTACAGCTTCCGGCCCTTCAGCTTAAAGTACCTCTTCTTCATTCTCTATAGGAAGAGGAAAGTGAGATCAGTTGGTAGTGTAATAACACTGACTGTATGCAGCAATAAATCAATTAAACTGCTGATGAAGATTAGACATACATCCATGTAACAAGATATGCCAAAAAGCAATTAATCAAGCGACTGGATATGATTTTGGAAATGTTTCAGACGTTTCAGATAGTTGTAACCCACTATCTTTCGTCAGTGACACTGAAGTGATCTAGTAGAAACTGGTCTTTTATACGCTAACTTAACTATGAATGAAGACAATTTTGTCTTACCTTGATTCCTATTGGACATCCAAAACTGTCTTCATTCATAGATAGGGTATGAAAGACAAGTTTCTTCCAGACACTTCAGTGTCACTGATCAAACATCTGACCATTTCCAAAATCATATCCAGTTGCTGGAGTAACTGCTTTTGGGCAATTCGGTGACGGCGGTGAGTACTTCAATCATGAAAATACGGTACTGTTTGCGGTCTGTGAACGGGGCTGGGTTTTTTTGGGTTCACGATTTTCAACGTTGGCTATGTTCTCTTGTGCCCAGAAAGGGAGTTTGTTGAGGAAGGGAGTTTGCTGTGGAAGGGAGTGGGCAAGACTCCCTTCCTCGGCAAACTCCGTTTCCCAGCACAAGAAAATATAGCCAACGTTAAAAATCATGACCCCCCCCCCCCCAAAAAAAGCCCCATTTGAAGACTGCAACGCAGGCTAACTTGTTGTGCAAAACGAGCTCACAGACCTCTGAGATCAACATTGATGACAATATGAAAATAATTTCATCAGGTTGGTAGGATATCTATCACTAAGGCCTTTGCAGAATCAAACCAATACATACACAGAATGCAAGCATAATAATCAAAAACATAAAAATGTGGTCTTACCTGGAATGAATTAGTCTGCTTCATCAACCAGCCCTCCTTCAGGCTTGCCTGTAGGGAGAAACACAGGGATGAGTAGGAGGAACCGGACGGCCTAGCCATTGCTGTGTCCATTAGCTCTCACAGAGGTGCTGCACCTTTGCAAGAGGATCAACAACTTACGACTAATGACGGACTCTTCTAAACAGCTCTCCACTCTTGGTGGGGTGCCACAAATGCAGATCTCCCACCTGCATGCCCATATTTGGAGTTCACAAAGGTCAATGACATGATGAAGAAATTGTTGACGTTTTTTTTTTCCAGGAACAGACACACAATGATGAAGTGTCATTACATTACCATATGAAAGGGCTACATCATACATGCCCAAATGGCGACTCACAAGTCGTGATTTTCCTGGAAACTACACATACTAACAAGTTGTGATTTTCTTGGAAACTACACATACTCACAAGTTGTGATTTTCTTGGAAATTACAATTACGGGTACTCACAAGCCATGTCCCACTATACCACTATTTTTGGTACACAACCAAGAATACTATATAGATTTTATGAATGAAATCTCCTTATGAGCTGGCACTTTTACAAAAAGAATTGGTCCTGTCAAATGCATCAGCCACACTCCAAGTATAAACTCTGCAATGAATATGAGTTGCTATGTAATCATCGGAGACAGATGAAAGAAAACTACTCTAGTCTGTAGGAAGATTCAGGAATGATTAACACAAATGATCAAGAATTGGCTGTCCAATTGATTTTTGAAAATTGTGGAAACTTCTTTGAAAAGAATTCTAATTTTGGTAAAAGAAACATACTCACTATTATGAAAATTATATCAAATTTATGCATACATGTATGTACATGTAGGTAAAGTTTCCATATTCAGGTGTACCTACTATAAGGCATAATATACCAAAATTTATAGACTTTGGCATGCTTCATAGTCCTTCCCAGAATAGAAATCCCTAAGCTCTTTCCTTTTAATATATGCCTTAGAGTACTTCCTCTGCAAAGTTAAGCCATGATCCTACCTAAGTCTGGTGCGTATTTAGGGGCATTATGAAGGCAAGTATGCGTTTCATTTGAAAATCCTATCTTTATGTAAACAAGTTGAACGCTTACTGCCTCAGACTGTACGTCTGACTGTAGAAACTCAGAAGAAATGACTACCATATATTCTCCAATAAAGTACGCATCCTTTAAACTTTTCAAAATTGAGGAAAGGTGCTGTAGGTTGTTGCCAAAGTTAGGGTGCGTACTAGTACTTTGTTTGAGCTTATTGCACGGATAAATGAGAAGAACCTAAAATACAGCAGAGTGAAGCTACACCTCTAGGAAGGTCTCAAAACATACACATTGGTGTTGTCTTGGTGTTGTCTTACCAAAAGAACTGTCTGACAGTCTAAAACATGATTTACATTAGACTGATATTTGCATACAATCCTTTCGAGGTCGTGACATTGACATATTTAATTGTTTTTCCAGACGTTAGACGTACTAACTGATTTGTTGTACCAGTTCAGTCTCAGTGATTTTCATAAGTTGCAGCAGGCAATTCATAAGTTTGTAGAGACAATGACAGTTGGGATTTATACTTGGGGAAAACATCATAAATTCTTTCCAGTTCAAGGCTTTTTCAATGTTTCCCCTGAGCTAGAAGTGTACGACTGTTCACAAAGTCTGCGGGGAAGAAACCGTGACAGATTTAAACAGTTTGTGTCGCACAAACATGCTTGTGTCACACATCTGCTTGGCTGAAAAACGGGGCTAAAAATATCTACACTATAATCAGGTGAAAAAATAGACTATAAACAACCATTAACCTTTATCACACTTTGGTAGCTGTTTGACTACCAGGTCCTTAATAGTTAAAGGTGGTAGGCAGAAGGGATAAGCTTAAAAATCCAGAAGACCTTCAGAGTGCTTTAACTAGTCTTCCAAAAATAGAAATCCCTAAGTAATTCCGTTAGGTGCTCACTCGTCTAAATATTCTCACGTGGAGGGATTCTGAAGGCTTAGGGAGAGCACTGTAAATGCAGAAACTTTTGCGGTAGTTTAATGTTTGCGGTTTTTGCCGTGGCCGTTTCACCGCGAACTTAAAACCACCGCAAACATATTTCCATGGCAGAAAGTGACTGCAGTGAATGGTGCTACCTCGAACTTACAACCACCGCGAAAAGTCCTTTTTCCCGCTACCGCGAAATTAAATCCCTGCAAACTTAAATGTTGTAAATGCATTTACAGTATCACACACCAGTACCTGTATGTCAGGGACGGCAAAGTATAAACAACATGAGTTTGTAGGACACTGTGAAATACAGTAAAACCTGTCCTAAGCAACCACTCGAAGGACTGAGCAAAAAGTTGGTTGGTTGGTTGGTTGGATGATTGATGCATGCTTTTGATAATCCTAGTTGAAAGGAGAAGAAAGAAAACTAGATAATAGAAACGGGCCTTTTTTATTATTTTGATTTTTATGGGTAACTTTTCAACGTTACCAAGACGTATGAAACCAAAAGAAAAGAAGCCCAGGGTAAATGTACCAACAGAAATCCTCATTTGAAATGCCTGCTACCGGCTGTCAATCAATTTTTGTTGTTGAGTCCTATAGACCTTGCAAACTATTTTGAGTCTAAAACTAAAGAAAGGTAACAGAAAAACCATGATCAATACTGCTAAATGAATGAAAAAGGTCGCAGACAGCACAAAAGATAATTGATTTCTACACGTGCGCAAAACTTAACACACTTAAGGCTACACTGATTTGGTTTATGGATGACATCTGCGCGTGCAGTACTTTTTACCTGTTGATGATGATGATAATGAAAAGAAAAAAAAATCAACTCACTGAGGCTTCAAGCAAGTCCCAAACTTATTGATTCATATTGCCGCAAAAGACATCATTTTCTGGCTTGTGTACTACTGCAAAACGCGCTAATTTTGTCAAACTGTCCTTATGTCATGAGTTTCTCATTACAGTCATATAACATCCACAGTCCTTGGAGCCATATACCTTCTAATAGTGAACTTCTTTGATCGTTCTTGTCACTATATGTATTAAACAATGATTACTTCAGCTGAGTCTGCTAAGATGAACAAGATAACAGTAAACCTACATGTGCCTTCTACGAGTAAAAATTTATTATTTCTTTTGATACACTGGTGTTCTGTGGTTCAATACAGACGTTTTGTAATACCCGGTTTGTAGTCCTATGCTTTAGCAGTACCTTCTTCTATTGCAGTTGCAGTTTTTTCTCTTTTCCGCCCTCCCACATTAGTTTTGGGGTCTCCAGAGGATGTCATGCATAAAATCAAATCAGTGTGGCCTAAGTTAAAGATATCAAAGTCATGGATGTGATAAGATATGGCAGCTTGCCAAGAATAATGTTAGCGTGCACCAGGTCTAAACAAAGCAGTTATTCTGGTCCGTAGACTATAATAGATATAATACAGGGCTAAAAATAGATTACAGACAAGGTATCATGTTGTTATATGTAGCTGGAACTGGAAATCATGCCCATATATGGGTTATACAACAGTAAAAACTCTGGTCTGTAGAGATTTACAAGCTATCACGAATAAGTATACCTATAAATAGGACAGGTCTGTAACTGGTGCCTATACTTAACAGCACACAGAGGGATTGGTAGATGTTATGTCTATATTCGGTGTGTGAATCATAAAACCGCAGCTCACTGGGATCTGCCTATGAGTTAGGCCATGTTCATTTGATTATATGACATCTGCGTGCACATCATTTTTGGCCATTTCCAAAAATGAATAAAATGTTTTCAACCATAATGAAAATTGTACAAAGCAGCATCAAAATAAGCAAATATATGCTGTGGATCAAAAAGAAATATTGGAAAATGTAATTTAACTAATGTCATAGAATATTGCATGGCCACAGAAAGTGTGAAAGAATAAAATGCAGAATCTATTGTTTGTATACTATATTCTGTGTGTAGTACTGTGTACCTAAATCAAAATTGTTTAATTAAATTTTGTTTCATGAAAAGTTTCCAGAGTGACTTCCATTCTGGCTTCTCCTTGTCCTCATTTTTACCTTGGAGTCCATAACGAATGATGGCATATAATACCATTATTATTAGTAATAGTTTTGGGTCTGTCTGTCTTCGTGTCTTGCTTGCTTATTTGCGTGTCTGGATACTAGTATTTTCACTCAGCATAACATTGGAACCTTTGGATGGATTGTAGTGATATTTGGTATGTAGGTAGGTATTGGGAAGAAGGTCAATGTTGCTTTTGGACCCCCTGGTGTGTGACCACGGTACTGCAGCAGAACTTCTGCTTTATGTTGCTTTTGCTCCAATTTTATTTTTAATGGCATCTCAAGTTGGAAGTCTGGCCACTCCGAACAGTTAGAGTGAGTGTTACACAGACTATAAGTATAACTCTGCTCTACATGACTGCTATTCATCTACAAGTAGGTAGGGGGCATTGAAGAGTTCCATGTGACGCTGGTTCTCTTTCCTATGGCAGAGTTATAGTACTCTAAATTCAGCTGTCTTGTTACAGAAAATGCTGTCTTAAATCCTTGTCAACTGTTGGTTCTGTAAAAGTCTGCTTGAAAATTCTGCTACATCAAAATCGCACAATCTACGACAAAAGTGACCACATGTACCATTACCCACTATATTGCTAGTTTCAATTATTACCCATTTTACTTGGAGTTTGCAACGACTAACTGAGTCCTACAGATACCTGGGCCATCCTCTCTGTCCTAATATTAATAACATTTACAGCTCATGGTGGCAAATGTGCAGATGCTGCAACATTGGCACACAAAATTTTTTGCCGTACTTTGAACAGATTAGCCAAAAAAGGTTTGATTGGTGTCATTCTATCGTAATTGTGGGTATAATGTGTTAAGTACAACATATCAAGCACTCAATGTCGGGGTATCGTGAGTATCAAATGCAGGAACCTGTGGTTATGCGCCCAATGCTCTAACCGTTATGCCACACCAATACCACGTAAAATTATGTCCTACCATTCATTATACAAAACTGCACGTAGCCTTGCAACAATTCCAATTTCCTCAGAAGCATAAATGCCTCAAACTGTGTTCCTATTGGACTAGGGATGTGCCAAGTTTAATTGTTCCATCTCACTCAATGTTGGAAAACCCAAGCTATTGATTTAAGTCTTGTTGAATCATTAATTTTCAGTTTACAAAAATACATTTTCATTAATTTCATGTCTAGGAGTTCAGATTTTTTGTAGACTGGGTGTAAATTTTGTCCATCCCAATCAGCAAATTTCTGTTCAAAGATGGAGGCATGGGTCCTGGAAAAAGCCCTGTATTGGTCACTACCAAAATTTTTAAAGGTAGTCCCATAGCTTTTTGTTAGGCCATCATACAGTGGGTTGTTATCCACTGTGTCTAGGGCACAGTATTGGGAGGTAGAAGCCATCCCTCTCCTTGCACTGCCTTTAACCTCCCTAACTGAAATCAGGAATTCAGGTTTCCATCTTTACACTTGGGTGGAGTGAGGAAAGTGTTGTAAAGTGCCTTTCCCAAGGGCACAATGGCGGGTATCAAAACCAGGATTTCTTGATTCCGAGCCAAACACTCTATACCAGTTATGCCATTTCAACGTCACCCATTGATGGCGCCAACCGTACCAAAATCAATGGACCACAAATACAGAAATATGAACTTTACTAGTTTGCTACTACATGTACTGTCATTCATTGAATAAAAAAAACTTTTTCAAGCTGCAAAACTCGCAGGATACTTTTATCTTTTTTCTGGAATCCTGAGGTTTTTGCCACACAACCACAGGCAAGTTTTCAGCCAGGCATGCGTCAACGCGTCATCTGGACGCACTTTTCTTAGAATAACAAGAAATTTGATCCCCCTGGACGCCCTATACTGGGGAAAAAATCCTCTGACAAGCATGAAATTCTGATTGACCAGGGATGTTACCAGGTCATCTGTGGTCACAGTCTTCTACTTTGACATCTGTAACAGTATTCTTGCCTCTTGGATACCTTAGAATGCACTGTTTTAATTTAAATCATAAAAAACTCTGCACCATGGAAGGTGGATGCCCCCAGACCCCCCCTACAATAGTCACTTACCGCGACTCACCAATAAGTATTATAAAATTCACAGGTGTGTGGTATGCTGCCCGATTTCAGTTTTCCTTCCTGCCTTCACCATTCCTTTCAGATTACCTAATCTGCACAGACAGGCCAGAATTGCCAGAGGGCGCTTTTTTCCCATGATACATTTGGCCATTGCTAAGTGGCAGACTTTTCTTGGTAAATCCGGAATCTAAAGAAGGTTTCATGTTCATTGCGACTGATGAAACATCTAGGATAATAGTGTGGCCATTAGTTATTATGCAATAAAAAGATAAGGCAGCAAAAATCCTGACAGTTTACATGCAGGACATATTAGTCAGCATAAGGGCAGGACATGACAAGGTCTGTACAACTACAAGTCATAAGAACTAAGCCTAGGAAAAAAATATTTCCTGTTCCCCTATCTATCCAAAAAAAAACCTGCTGACTCTAGACATTTGGGGGGGGGGGGAGTGCAGTGGAGTCACACAGCTTCCAGTTAGAATTTTTTATTCAGCCTGCTTCCTATTGAAGTACAAACAAGTTGCTTGTCCTATCTAATGAAGGATGAATTTTTACAAAAGTAAAGTTTGACATTGAAAGAAAAATGGTATCATGCATTTCAGTTTACCTTGTTTGACCGTATTGTAATACATGTGTTTATGTATCATTAGAGTTTGGTATTAACTGTATTATAATATGTATCATTAGAGTTTGGGCCAGCAAAGTACAAGACAAAAAAAGGTAATCCCTACCTTCCGGCCCTAATTTTTTCAGGACTGAAACAGGAAACACCGCATTTTTTGTCCTAGGCCCTAGCTTTTGTCTCCAATTCATCCGCACCATTATCTAAATAAATGATTGCGTGGCTAGCTTTCTTCACAATCACTTCTTGTTTCTACACATTTCAAGTTGCAGGTGGATATTTCAAGCCTTATAGTGGGGCTATTACCAAACTGAACTGAACTGAATTTCAAGCCTACAGTGTTACATGTACATAGTTACTTATGAAAAGCCATCTAGATATTGCCTTGGGGACTACTTAGTCACAACAACATTTATCTGAAATTTCTTTCTTTGAAGTCTTGCTCACAAACACTAGAGTAGTAATTACTTGCCCTTTCATACAGAAATCATTTCACAAAGTCTAATGCTACCATATCAGTCCAATATAGAGATTTACTTTGAACCAAGGAGGTTTGATTCATCTTTGTTTGTTTGAACCACTGTAGGGTGGCCGTGGAAAATGTAAAACTAAGAGTTCTGAAGTATATAATAACAGCTGTACTTCAGGACCAAGGACAGTTCAGTTAAAATACAAAGACCTGTTGCTATAGCAGCTATTACCAAATAATTGTAAACCTTCAACATGCAAGGAAATGATAAGACTAAATGGGAAAATGTACAACTAACAGTTCCAAAATTGAAGACAACAGCAGTATTCCAGAATGCACCAAAAACAGGTAAAATATAAAGACCTGTTGCTTAAGCAGCTATCAAAAATAATTGTAACCTTCACCATGCAACAAAATGATTAGACCTAATGGGAAAATGTAAAACTAACAGTTCCACAATTGAAAACAGCAGTATTTCAGGATGCACCAAGGACAAAATACAAAAACTTCTTGTTGTAGCAGCTATTATATAATTATTGTAACCTTTCATGACCATGCAACAAAATAATTAGACAAAATAGGGAAATCTACAACCAACAGTTCCAAAATGTAAAACAACAGCAGCATTTCAGAATGTACCAAGGACAGGTGAAATACAAAGTCCTTTTGCTTTAGCAGCTATTACAAAATGATTGTTAACGTTCACCATGTAACAAAACTAACAGTTCCATAAGTGAAAACAGCAGCAGTAGTTAAGCACCAAGGACAGATGAATCACAAAGACCTGTTGCTATAGGGGGTTGGGGTTTTGTGCGCGTGAAAAATGTGCGCGTGAAAACTTGCGCATGAAAAATCTGCGCGTGCAAATTAGCTGATTCCCAGGGGATTCAAAAAGTTTTTGAAGTTTTATACTTAAAAGCTCAAACAAGATGGCACAAAATGGAATCAATATATATTGTTGCATTCTAGAGTACAAAATCTCAATCTGAGTGATTTTCAAGCGATTTTTTAATGTTAAGTTTTCACGCGCAAAAAAGTTTGAAATTTGCGCGTGAAACAATCTGCTTCAAAAAGATGAAATTAAGCTTCCAGAATGGAGAAAATTGTTACATTTTACAATATAAAACCTCATATAAGTTATTTTTCCATGTATTTCTGTCAAATTTATGTGACTTTGAAATGTTCAAAATATGCAAATTAACCTATTCCCAAGGGATCTAAAAATCAAGATTTTTTTCAGACCAAAATTTCAGGTAAAAGATGGGAAATTATATCATAGGTTCAATTTTCTTTGCCTTAGAATTCCTTGCTGCACATTTTCTGACAAGTTTCAGGAACTTTATTTTTTCAGGCGCAAATTTTTCACGCGCACGCGCAGATTCTCCATGCGCAGAAAACCCGTTCCCGCTATAGGAACCATAAAAAATGGCTGCTATGGTTCTAGCCAGGATTTTATCTTAGAATAATGGTAATGGCAAGGTAGCAATGCATCCAATTCGGTGATATTGTGGAGGGGTGTCTTGGCCCTTTTACTGTGAGGAAATTTTGGAAATTTAAGATAAATGTTTGCCCATGGGGAGCATGATAATTCTTACACCATATGTAAGTGATAGTATTTTTTGATAGTTTAAAGGATCATATCAATTTTTTCACATTCTTAGACAAGTTAATAACATTATTCTATGTCGATAAAGGTTAGACATCCAGGTAATAAGATTCACAAAAAATATCACAACGAAAGACACCGGATGTTTGTCTGAAATGTCTGACCATTTACAAAATCATATCCAATTGCTTGAGTAGCTGCATTTTAGCATACCATTATTCTAGTTGAAAAATTAAGCATAATGGCCCTTTCTTTGGTTAATATGTAAAAATAGTACATACAACAAACTCCATTTATTGGTGAATGCATTGTAACTGTTGATATTGTTTATTGAATATTGTACAGTTACCAGGGCTAGCCCTTGATAATAGCCTCTGGCTAGTTTGGTAGCTCTGGCTACATTTCTTTTCATACAGCCGAATATGAGTTCTGAAGTGCAAAACAACAAAGCTTCAGCACTAAGGACAGATAAAATACAAAACCTGTTGCTATAGAACATATTTCAATGGTTGTCAACATTCAAGATGTGACAAAATTCAAAGACAAAACAGAAGAGATAACAAATACGACTAATGCTTGAAACCAACACTCTGTACTCAAGATATCGCTCAATAAACACTTGACTGCAAACACTTCGTACTGAACGACCTGTTTTAATATATATATTATGACATATTCCGAAAAGCTATGTGTAGATAGCCTTCCAACATTACTTTTATCATAGATAGTTCACTCATTAGTCTTGTAAGTAAACACAGATTGTCTCCATATCTAATGAGATTCCCTGCTTTGTTTTTATGACGTAATACGTAAAAACATAACATTCAAAACAAATTCCATGTATCGGTAAACACATCGTGACCGTTTATTCTGTTTGCTGTATTTTGTGCAGTTTACCAGGGCTTTCCCATAATAATAGCCTCTGGCTCATTCGGTAGCCCTGGCTGTAATTCTTTTCATACAGTTGAACATGAGCTCTGAAGTGCAAAACAACAAGATGTAAGAACCAAGGACAGGTGAAATGCAAAGAACAATTGCCGTAGAAGGTATTTCAATGGTTGTAAACTTTCAAAATGTGACAAAATGATTAGACAAAATGTAAAAATGTAGTTCTGAAGTGTAAAACCACAACAAAACTTCAATACCAAGGACAGTGGATTCACAAAGACTGCTGTTATGGGGCCTTCACACTGAAACCGAATTAGCAGGAATCAGGAATAGTTAAAAATATGCTTAGAATACACTTTGAATGCCATTCAAATGCACCTTGAATATTCTTAGCATGTCAAAAACTTTTGGGCCAGCCAAAGAATGGGCACAAAAATCTGGAATGCAGGGAGAATTTGTAGAATACATTACGAATTAACAGAAGTAGAAAAGAATTTCCATTATGACGGTATTCCGGCTTATTTTTGCTGTTGTGTGAAGGGGCCTTTAAAGGTATCACAAAATTTTCATCACACAACAGAATGATCAGATAAAATGGATACATGAACAACTGAAATTTTACACAACAGCAGCTGAACTTCAGTACTAAGGACAGGTAAAAAATAAAGACCTGTTGCTGTAGAAGGTATTACAAAATGGTTGTAGTACTGTAATTCCTGATTTTTTCAATGCACTGTTATGTTCACGGTTTTCACAGTGATGACTGTAACGTGAACTAATCATTGCTGATAACAAATAATTCACAGACCTTTTGTATGTGCACTTGCTGCAATAGTGAACATTTAGTTCCGAGAACAAGTTAAATTTTCTCAGACCGTGAAAATTTGGTACCATGAAGACAAAGTGAATTACAGTATTTCATAACAAGACAAAATGATTAAACCAAAAAATGAATGACTTGGACACAAAAGTGTATATATAGAAGATAAAAGATATAAGGGATACTGCATGATGTTGTGGATGTTATCCAACTCTTCTGTATGTATCTTTTACTGTGGACAGTAGACAGGGTTGAAGTTTTCTAAAATTCATGAATAAATGATTTACTTGCCCATACAAACTTTTCACTTGCCCAAAATTCAAATGTCACTACGTATACTATATATGCATTTTCACTTCCAGCAATGGAATACATATTATTGCCTCAGAGTCTATTTTTCTATGTTGACCATTGCTTGATGTAATGACTGTAATAAACTGACAAGTGTATCAACATCTCACTCAATGGAAATATCTTATTTGCCCAATTGGACAAGTAGGTAGCCCAATCAGCACTTTCACTTGCCCTGGACAATAGGGCTAGTCGATTTGTCCAACCCTGGTAGAGCCGTAAGCCAGACTTTTTTTTCATCGATGCAAAACAAAGCTCGTTCAGATCTAATATATCTTGACGGATTAACTTGGACTATAGTTTGAAATGAAAGGATTAGAAGTTAAATCTCTTCCCCTCTGAGGACTTCCAATGAAAGCGTACTAATGACTAGTATCTATTCTAGGCCCACATCTCCGGTAGTAAGAATAGATATCTCATTTCCTGAAGCGTGTGCAGAGGTGTATGCAGGGTGTACACTCCAGTCGCTTCAATTTCTGCCCACGCTCAACTCTCAACAAAACTTCTCTCCTAATTATCCTATATCCAGGCCACCAAGCTGTCAGGTTCTACAGTACTTGTGTCTTCTTGATGATCCACTGGCATTGAAGTGGCATAACTGTTAGAGCATTGCACTAGGAACCAAGAGGTCCTGGGTTCAATACTCGCCAAGCCCTCGACATTGCACCCTTGTGAAAGGCACTTTTTAAGGTGAAGGAGGAGTGCGCACTTCCTTCTCCACCTTATTGTCTACTGACGCTCATAGTCTCACAGGTGCAGGAACTGCCACTTGTAAGACGGCCCCAGCAGATGCAGCTTTGTTTTTTGGAGTATTCGTCTCCTAGGAGGACTTCCGACAAAGGATGCAAGGGGTTCCTGACTTGTGTATAGCCGGTGCGTCATGTCTAAGGCCTGTCACTGCCATAGACCAAAGCAAGGTACTAATTTTCACCTGAATCAAGCGAGGAAAGTCGTGTAAAGTGCCTTTCCCAAGGGCACAAGATCAGTGGCACAGCAGGATTCAAACTAGGGACCTGTTGGGCCACGCCACACAATCTCACGTGTGCTAGAATACAATTATGATATCATTATGTACATGACTCTTCATGAATATCTAGGAGCATCCATAATCACATATTAGGTGCACGGCTTGGGTGTGCAAAAGAGCAAAAATGTACCTAGTATATCAATTAGCTCTGCTACTTGCACCAGTTCATGTACTTGGTTTATATATTGTAACTGTAGGTTTTTTTAAAAATCGCTTGCTGTATTGACTGTTACCATCTAGTTAATGAAAATAAAATTGCAGTAGTCTTTTGTGTTTTCCAGTCTTTTGGTATGATCCATTCTTCCTTAAATCTAAAATACAACTTCTTCGTCGCAAATTTTACCTTATCCAAAAGAAAGACAATATGCCACTCATACGGAGCTGTACATTGTATGATCGTATTCGTGTGAACGCTCCCTAATAAAAGAGAGTGTATGAGCTGAACAATGAGGGCTCAGTGCCCTGGGAAAAAAACTGTTCAGGGAAGCCTCTATCCCAGTGCTACATTCCTCCTCTGCCTTTGTTTCGGTACAGTTCAGCAACCTTTGTAGTAGGCATCTTTAATATTGCATTCTGTTAGGAACGAGAGAAAACCGACTGACTTAGTTTTCCGCTATTTTTAGCTAACCCGGGGGAAATCACGGCCACAAAGAGTTGCTTTTGGGTCAGGTCGACTATTCCTGTAAATGACATTTTCTGGATACCTTACAGAAAGGGTACATTGGAAGAGAATGCATGACACAAAAACAGCCTTTCCCTGAAACTCTGAATGTTGAACGTTGCTAAAACAAAAAGGACAAGGAAGATATAATTATAAATAATGAAAAAGAGAAATGACTTGTGGTAACTTAGAAAAATTCGTGGATGGTCTAAGAGAGCATTTTTGACCTAGGTTATTCATTCTAAATCTATTGTTACCTTCCTAAAGAAAGTTATTTTTTGTGTGCATGTGTCTGTCTGTATACTTTATTAGCTACATGTATTTCTGAAGAAGACAACTAACAAATCCCTTGAATCTTGATGCCTGGATGGGTTGTCTTGATATTTGGTACATTTGGGTAGGTTTTCAGATGACATTACTATATAAACCTGTTCATCCGGTCTACTAATTTTTTTTACCTATCCAACAAGAAAACCCCCTCTCGAAAACATTAACATTCTTGGAAAGGTGACCGACTGAAAATGCCATGGCCATTGATGATAATTCTCCATATGCTGCAGCACTTCTTTTAGAAGCAACTCTTTGTTTGCTTCCTAAAATTGCAATGTTTGCCACCAACAGCTTGTACTGTTGTCCCATCCCCTACTCCTGTAGTTCTTACTCATGCACAAGGGGGAATAAGAGTTGTTGAGGGACTTAAGCTTATTTCCTCCCCACACAAGTGTCTGAGTTTGATGAGCTGATGAGTGTGGAGACTAGAGGAATACAGGAGAACATCAAAGGTGTTAGTACTGATCTACATGAAAGCCAGATGTGGCTCTCTGGAGCTTTGTCTCTCCTGCCCCCTGATCCCATTACCACAAATAGGTTTCATTTCCTGTACCGTCCGCGCAGACATCTGGGCGTGACGCACCCCTCGCATCCACATCCCCAGGAATAGCAACCGTTCCATCAAAACAAGTGTTGGTAATTTCCAGTCGGCGCTATTTTTGGATTCGCGTTGCAGGGAAAACAAATTGTCGGACACGTTTGTGAACTTCGCAAATGAACAATACAATAGGCAGACCTCGATTGAGAATATCAGAGACTGTTATGATCAAACTGGGCAACTTATTACTCTTGCACAGGGATGGGTTTGTAGCAGTACAAGAAACTGATACGAACCCAGTATATCCTGCTAGAAAAAAAATCAGCAGAATGGTTTCTGGACCGATTAGAAGAACTGATGCACATTAATGAGTACACGAACATAGATAAATATTGCATGCTTGTTTCTATTGAACTCTCATGACAGAGACAGAGGAAGAAAGAAGAAGAATACGACAGCAAAAATAATATGTTTTCCCTGTCAAGAAACATAAATGGACAAAGGGAAGATACAGTTGATATATTCTGCATAATTAATATTACAATGTTTTATAGAGTGTCAAGCACTTTGCCCTAGAAACACAATGTAATTAACCTATTTCAAAACCTCCTTACATGTACATTACAAGCCCAATTCGAGTACCTAATACATGTAGACTTAGATAGATTGAGCAGCTAAGAATACTCAAGATAAAGGTCCTCTGTTTCCAGGTCAATAGTTTTTCAAACCAATCCATAATGGCTGGGAGTCGGGGACTATTCTAATCTCTGAACAGTTCCATGTGGTGCAATTAGGCCTGGGAAAAAAATTATATGTTTCTGACTGACCCTAGCAAAAGCTGCCAACTCTAGCGCTAGCCTTTTTGTATTGGTTGCTGACAAGGGATATGAAATGTTATAACTGAATCAGACATTTTGCCCATTCCATCCTCTGTGATGGACAAAAATCGGCATGTATTAAAGAAAGAAATTTTGCAAAGATCTAAGCACAGATTTAGCACAAATTTGCATAGAGCTGAGTATACTCTACCAGCAAAATTTGCCCCTCAAAGTACAGGAAATAGCTTTTCAGAAGGTCTTAGATTTCAAAATTTTCCCAGACTCACTAGGACCGTCGCGTGGAATCTCCTGACGCTCGATAGGATTTCCGTTCAAAATCCAGGGGACGGAAAAAATTTTAGGCTGGCTATCACAATGAATTGTGATATTAAAACTCAAGCACTTGATGTTTTTCAGTTTTAGTCAGCTGCATTTGTTGGTCATTTTGATGCAAAACTAAAAATAGAAAAAGAAAAAAACACAAGAGAATCCCTATACCGACACATTCTATTTTTTTCAGCACGGTAACCAGAAAGACGATATTTTTCTTCGCTAGGCCTTGCCATCCCTCGCAGTGCCAACTCCAGCAGAAACTGCGTGCACAAGATTGACTGCCCTGAATAACAAATGAACTGAAAAGTGGGACGCAGACAAAACAGTACGGCTTCTGACTCCATCTGAACATATCATGATTAAGATGATTAAGCATAAGTATGATGATGCGTAATATCTGGAATGAACTTGTTTTGGATGTGGGGCAGATTGTGAGTGCTCCGATAACTGAGGGAAAAGTGGGAATTACTCGTAATGATAATGAAAATTATGAATAATTCGTAAATGCTGCTTAGAGTTTCTACAAATTTTCTTCCAACAGTGAAGGATTTTAAAGGCAAGTTACATACCTCCAAATTTTTTAGGTCTTAAGTTACAGCACATCTTGTTCACGGAGAGTGAACTAGTCTCGATCTTGAAAGAGAGTTTGTTCGTTCATTCATTAGTTAGTTAGTGTTTAGTGGCACATGGGGCAACAAGTCTCCTTGCTGTTTCAGAAGCACTTTCACAGGGAGAGGCTGCTAGTCCTTTCCCTTTAACATGCTCAAGGCTACTAGTAGGTCTCAAACACTGGACTCTCATTCTATGTCCTTTAAAAAAGAATGGTACAGCCCTAACCTACATGTAGCTATAGATTCCCTTCCCTGGATTGAACCAAGTTACAGGGAATTAGAACCATATTAAGCCCTAGGAAAAAAATGCTTTGTTTCCTACATGTATTCTGGTGCTGAAAAAATTTGGGTTGGTAGGTAAGGTAGGGATTATCTTCTTTTTTTTCTTGTAATTTTTTTACTAGGCTGGCCAAACTCTAGTGAGACATTTTACAATACAGTTGAACAAAGTAAACTGAAATGCTGAAAGAACATATTGAATATGAATATGGTAATTTACAATTCATAATCGGAGATGACAAAAACATACTAATATTAGATCACTCCAGATATCTAATTTATTCATTAGATACACAACAAACACAAATTGTGTTTTAATAGGTTCAATTTGTTCAGACTTCAGGTTTAATGGAAGCAAATGCATGTATATATTTTCATGTCTTATTAACTTATTACTTATTAATAAAAATAAATAGAATATATTATTCTCTTATTAACAGCGGAAGACATGCATATGAATGAAATATGTCAATCACATTGCTGAATATTTGCATGTTTTAAGTCAGTGTCTTATTCTCATTTAACAAAAGACAGGTACATAAATGAAGCATGTCCACTGTCTTTTAGTGTAAATATGTTTAGACATGGTATGTCCCTATGCTTCAAGTGGTAAGTTTGCAGGGATTTAATTCTGCGGTAGCGGGAAAAAGGACTGTTCACAGTGGTTTTAAGTTTGCCGTAGCACCATGCACTGTAGTCTCTTAGTACTGCCATGGATACTAGTAAATGTTTGTGGTTTTAAGTTCGCGGTGAATTGGCCACCGCAAAAACCGCAAACATAAAACCACCACAAACATTTCTGAATTTACAGTATTAGGGAGCTGCAAACCTCTGCACAAGAACCCAATACACTTATCAAAAAGAGTAAGGTGTGATGACCCAGCTTTCTAGTATAATGTAAAGTTTGTCCAAATTCTGTCCGAGGTTCTCAGCATTCTGGCTGATACACTGAGAATTCTGGCTGACATTCTCAGAACTCTGGAGAATTCTTCAGAATTCCGGCTGATGTTTTCAGAATTCTGAAGGATTCTGTAGAATTCTGGATGATGTTCTCAAATTCTGGAGAATTCTGCAAAACTGCTGGTGTCTCTGCAGATATCTAGCTGCATGTAAGTTTTACGTGGATATTGATAACCTTTTATACCTGTAGACATCAATTCATTTGGTCTACCTAGTACGAAAAAATCAAATTTTACGGAATAAGACTTTCAGTAAGGACTTATAGTGCCGCCTGTTTATTGCAAGTGACAGGATTTGCACCACATTTTTGCCACCTGCCACTTGTAAGGACATGTATTATAGGAAAGGCCAACTGTGTCCTGAAGCAAAAACAAACTTGACGACATAAGCCTTGAAAAATACATGATACACAAAGAAGGCGGCTTTTAAGAAAAGGCCAAACCAATTCCAGAAATGGTTTTTAGAATCTCCTACTCCTATTTTTCCAAAAATGAAAACAAGAAGAAAAAAATCGACACACCTTCCATTCAGCAAATTTTCTCAATGAATTTACGTAGTCGTTCGACAATTTTCAGGTATCGTAAAAGTAGCATTATATTACCTCCTTACAATGTGGGTACACCTATCATTGTGGTAAGATTTTTCATTAATGAAGGAAAATTGTTCTTTTGATAATTTTCTACAAAAAGGTTTTGCAGCTACTTGTGTTTGTTTGCTTTTCTAAGCTGAAAACTTATCATTATGTTTTGAATTAGCCCTTATCTTTACCCGAGACTTTTTGCAAATTAAGAAAAAAAATTGTTTTTTCACCCTGTCCCTTTAGCCTGTGTTTACAGCATTTCTTGCTGGCGGGGGTTAATGACCCCCTCTCCTAGGGTGGCTACAATTGTAGGGCCAGCCGCTAGGAGCGCGATTTAGTCAGGCTACCCGTCCCTTCATATTTTTCTGATTCTGAAACATTCCAGAACCAAGAAATAGAATTGGTGTGGCCTCGTGAACGTGAGAAGAAAGATCCCCATTGAAGGACGGAGTAGGCGTCGGATCTCTCCTTTAATCCCCGAACAAATCTTGCCAAATGTCACTTCTGACGTTCCCACTACCAGCGTTAGTGTTAGAGCCTAAAGGTGTCAACAAAAAACCATCACATTTGTCTTTATGTCAACATCAAGGCAGGTACAGGGTTATGCCATTTATTGTCCCTACTGCATACATTTTGGACACACAAGTTAAATTTGTTGGTTTTTGGATTTTTCTGAGACAAAATGTGGAGCCACCGTGAAAAAATTAAAAAAAAAAACTAGAGAGGCCACATTTTGGATAAAAAATGCTAGATGTTCCTGAAGGGGAAAAAAACTTAAGTTAAAGGAAAGAAATTAAAAAAAAGCCAAGTGTCAAAATGCTAAAAATGTTTACAAGATATTTTTATGGTTGGACTGGTAAAAGGAAACGAACCTGAAAAAAATCAGTAACCGGATTTTGGACCGATCTGAAAATGAACAAACTATATCAGCAGATTTTACATGTTAAGGTGCTTCCCGGACCTTTTACAAGTTTTAGCTGCACCTTGTTGAAAATTATAAAAAGGACATAAAAAGGACATAAAATTTTCTAAGCTATACTACTGGTAGCATTTTTAATGGACCCTTGGGAAAACTCCTAAAAGCAAAGCGGCTTGATTTTTGTCCAATTTACAACGGACGGCTAAGACGATGTGTGCCTGTAGTACTTATGCACAAAGCTCCAACATAATCTTTTCATCTGGCCTTCAATCAGGAAGTGGGTTGCTGATAGGATTATTACCGCTAAATCCATCCATGGTAAAGCCAGAGAGCCTACAAGCAGGTGTTCTCCAAGATGAAGCCTTTTACAAAATTAGGCAACATTTTCCAGAAAATGCAGATTTTCCCCTTCCCTCCATGGTACAGCTATAAGCAGGTGTTCTTTTAGATGCAGCCTTTTACAAAGGCAGCATTTTCAAGACAATGCAGGATGTTTCCCTCCCAGTAATTTGGCTTTTGTCAAGCACACAATACTACATGTACATGTATATACCATTAGGCTCTGCCCTGAGACGTTGCCAAAAAAAGAAGACCAGTTTATGTTCTGCAATGGCCAATATTTCGTTTATATACTGATGTCACATAGAAGAAGAAGAAAGAAGAAGAACACCAGCAAAAACTAGCCTGGTATCCAGCCGTAATATAGCTCCCGAGTCTCTCAAAGATGAGAGAAGAGACTCGGGAGCTATATTACAGCTGGATACCAGGCTAGCAAAAACAACATGTTTTCCCTATGGGAAACATAAAAGATATGCAGTGATTCCACTGCTCATTGTACAGCTCTGTCAATTAAACCCATGAAAGGACATCGCGAAATCTCTTCGTGCTTCGACACAATGGAGGCCCGAATAACGGCATGTGATTTTTCTTCGCTATCGCTGAATGAGGCTTTCTGCCCATTACCCTAGATATTGTTCAAGCGATGTTAAAGAGCAGTGCTTCAAACTGCAATTGAACCACAAGTGTGAAAACAGGGTTGATGGCTGAGACTCGAGAGGCCTAGAAATACATTGTAATAATATTGTATTACCCCACATGTGCATGTACATGCACGTTGCTGACAATTATGTTTACTGATTCAGGCAAATTCACTTTATGTTTATGTACATTCATGAATAACGATACTAACAAAGCAATTACAGAAGAAATAAGAAACAGAGTTCGCAAACAAGGGAATATTTTTGTGAAAGTCCTTTCCGCACCAACTGGTGCATCGGGCAGCACCTATCTCTGTTTCTGTAGCCCTGGGCCACACAGTACTGTGCAATCACAACAGCAGGAGGCTAATCTACAGGTAATGGTCGGTGTGTGTTCAACTACCACACTGTTTCCCAAATGCTGAGTGCTAAGCAGGGAAAGCAGTACCATTTTTTAAAGTCTTTGGTATGAGTCGGGCAGGAATCGAACTCAGGACCTCCCAACTACAAGGGAAACACTCTACCAACTTGGCCATTGCACTACTAAATTTTTGACACAGCAGATAATTTTCAGGCATGGAACATAACGGCTACAACTGACACATCAAAAATCACAAGACGCATCCCTATTTGCAATTCTAACTAGCTGACTAATTCTCCAATGTGCAATCTGCCAAATCCCATATGCTTATGATTGTGCAACAACATAAATTGATGTACATGTACATTTCTAACAGCACAAGTCATTGTCTGCTATCCCATGTGGTTACCTCTCTTGTCAATGACTATTGATATATTTGCCTATCAAATTATTTCTACAGTTTATTGCCAATGATCTATTTTGAAGTTCAAACACATAGGTTACTTGACATTATATTACAAATATACATGTCTAATATGTTCTTCCTATCTGTATATTATCTAATGATGCACTTGTGTGAATCAATGGTTAATGTTGTATGTATATATACACACGGTGATTCAATCATTCAATATGACATTTTAGTACATGGTTAATGTAATTCTAGTCTGGGTTTCTGATTGCTTTCTGAGGTTATTCCAGACAATGTGAGAAAGTAGTTACGTAAATAAAAACATGCATGTCAATAGGGGTGGGACATGGTAGCGCAGTGTTCGAAATGCCCATCTGCAATCTGCAATTTGCAGAAGGATTTTCAAGATTGCAGAAGAAAAATTAAACAATCTGCAATTTTGCAGAATGAAAAAATCAGGCTTGGGATTCAATGGTTCTAATATGTTGGCAAACTAGTGGCATTCTCACCCCTATCAAGACAACATGAGCTTCTGTATGTTGTCTTGACTTTGTCTTACCTTTGATTCCTATTGGGCTAAAAGTTGTCTACACCTCCTTTGCATATCAATTCATACTTAGGGTATGAAACCTGCTCTTCAATAGACCTGCTCAGTGTCACTGACAAAAGTTGGATGCTGCCTGAAAAATCTGTTTCCAAAAATCATATCCAGTTTCTTATTTGGTGTACCTTTATTAGCACATTGTATGTTGTGTGGAAGTGAGTGAGATAATAACTAGTACATTTATGAATTGATTGGTATACTGCAAGCTATAGTACTGGCGATTTGGATAGAGCTATATTCCCTGAAAGACCTATGGTGGTATCAGGGAATGCTAACTTCCCTGCAGAGAAGGATAATCTTTTAAGACTGAAATTAAAAATAGAGTGAGAGAATAAAAACCACAGTAATGCTATGCATTGCAAAACTAGATATGATTTAAATGCAAGGCATTATTAGGTTGAGGAGGATTGTGTAGAGGCTTGACTGTGTGTTTGCAGAAGATATTTCCAAATTGCAGAACAAAATTTTGACTTTCTGCAATATTGCAGAACACAGAAAAAAAGTATTTCGACCACTGTGGCGGAATGAAACTTGTATATTTTTGGTGGACTGGTCCGAAAAACTGGACTGGAAAAAGTTCAGTGCACCAATTTTTAGACTGATTAGAATGCAAATCAGTGTTTTGGCATAACTTCATTTTGAGGTTGCTCTTGAAATACTAGCAGGCTAGCAGCTATGCCAAAAAGATATATTGTATGTTTTGTTACATCTCTGTTTTCTTTCTACATAAGGCCGCACGAAATTGACTTGTTGCCGGGTAAAAATTATTAGTCCCTTACTTTTATTTGGGAGATGGGAGGATAAGTGGGAATTAGTGAATGGGAGGTGTGGCCATTTTTTTTCTTCCAAATTAGGGAAAATAGGGCCGCTGATTCCGAGAAACAACCAATTAAATTAGTGCGGCCTAATAGATGCTTCTTGTACATTAAAAAGTACAATGTACATGCAATGCACTTGTGCCTTGCTTTCAAACGTAGCATATTAGTACTAGGCTCAGGTCTGGACCTGGATCTGATCCTCTGGACCTGGACCTAAATTTTCCTTACCAGTAGGTACCCACCCCTAACACTAGTAGAGCTGAACATGTTAAACAGATAATTAGACATTTCTCAACAAAGGCTAGCAATGAAGGACATAAAGGAGATATGTTAAAATACATGCTATGAAATCTACATTTTGTTAAGTGACCGAAGACATTTTGGATGGTATTAGTAACATCTTTTCTTCATACTGATGGTAGGGCTCCCCTTGTCAGATATCACCCATTGTTGATTAGGACAATTATTTCTAAAGCTGTTTTTCTCAAGACATCAGACAGTTGTAGAGCAATTAAGAAGACAATTTATGACAACTCAAAAGTCCTTAGCAAAAAAAGACCTTGTATTGTAAAGACAGCAGTGTTTCCGCCAGAGGGGCGTCCACCCGTCCAATGACGGTCTCATTTCGTTTTGGACGGCTTGAACGCAACCAGAGGCCGTCCACATAAAAAAATTGCGACCCACATTTTGCCGAGAAATCTGTACAAAGTCGATAAAGACAGTATACAATCTAAAAAGGAAATTCCTTGATCATGAGTGTCTGAAAAAGATCCAGAAAAAGGACATTTCGAAAATGTATCGGTGTAACTTTCAGTTCACCTTTCCAGACACTTTCAGCTCCAATATACATCAATACAATGTGATGGATGTCAAGCCTGTGATCTGCCGAGGAAAGAAACACCATAAAAGGAGACTTAGCTGGCTTTCCAGTTAATTCTAGAAGACCTATTTAGAGGGTGTTGAGGATGAAACAAGCCAAGCTTGACTGATCCTGATTCTTGTGAACTGGTCTTGAGAAGGAACACCGCCCGCACCGATCACAAGATGTCACTGATGAGATTCTATTTTTGCATGCACATAAAAAAATCTTGTTTTTCTCCTTTTTGTAAAAATGATCAATGTCAGACTCTGACAAGGAAAGCTGTGCTGTGAAATGATTCCAAATCTCTTATTCATGAAAGATTATTATATGAAGTTGTTTATTTTCTCTAAAAGATGGGAAATTTCATTAACCTGTCTCAGTCTGAATATGGTCTTACTTAGAAATTGAGGGGTATCAACTAATTTTTTTCAATTTCAAGATTGCAGAAAATATCATAATTTCACAGGTATAACCTTGATTTATCCTATCTGTATTTGTACCTGTATCTATATAACCGGTATAACCACCGTTCGGCATAACACACCAGCTAGCATATCCTAGCATACAAGAGGAAGAAGTTCTAAAAGTTTGAAATTAAATAAATGTAGGAAAAATATGCCGAATGCCGGAACTTAAAGGCAGTTTTTCTCAATTCCACAAGAAATGGGCATGACGATTTGAATGAACTTTCTCCGCTTTCTTTGATGACTTCTGAACATTTTTTAAGCAGTCAATTACCTATCGGATATTGCTAAGTATCTTTCCAAATTTATCCAGAATTCCCCTGAGTTTTGTTTGATACACAGTGGGCAGAAGAAATTAACATAAAAACTGAAAAACCTTGAAGTTCACTCAGGTGCCGCTACCGTACAATAACAAGCCACCTGAGAGTCCAAATTCAAACCCATTCAAGCTCTCATTAACAACTAACCACATGCCAAATATCAAAATAATTTGCATGACGGCAAATCACACAACAAAACGGGCAAGAACATTACCTTCTAATGAAGGCACTAAGAAGATAAAATAGGAACAGTCAAAAATGACAGACTACAAAATGTGTATTGATACGTCGATTGACTGAGATTGATATTAATGGCTTGTGACACCTTTCCAGTTAACAGACATATCTAAAGTAATATGGGTAAAATTAATGTAATATTCCAGTATATAATTTTGGTATGCTGTCACAACTCACGGTAGTCTAGCCTGGATGCAAGACTTTTTCCAGGGCCTACACAGACTGGACTGGGGTGTGGAATCCAGGCTAATATATCATCATGGGCTAGTCAGTTCCTGGTACAACTTCTGAGTTTAATAAACCGTAACATCCTAATACGCAATCACACAGGAAAAAGACGGCGGGCCCCTTCCGATGACATGGTAGCTTGGTGGATCCGTTTTTGGGCAACAACCGACTTCTTTCCCCTGATGATAGCAACGAGCTGTACTGGTAAAGGTGGTCACACAGGAGACCAACCCACGGGACATATATGTAAACATAGGCTGGACAAGTCAATCCTAGTGAGGGGTCCCAGTCGGTAACGGGGGGGATCCAATGTCCGGTAACTGTTCTAAGTGAATGCGCATGGCTTTTGTCATCGTACGTTTTACTGAGAACCCATCAAAAACAATTTAAGATCTTGTTAACAACCATATAACTGTGATTTAAGCTGTGCAGACATATGTTTCCTTTAACGGCAGCATTCCGAACTTTACTTTGACAGCGCGCGAAAGTTTTGGCAGGTTTGAACTTGCGTTTCAGTGGAACGTTCTAACACAAAAAAGGGGGTCCAAACTCCGATAAGTTAACAACCAATCCATCTCTGCATATCTTTAAGCATCCTATGCATGCAAAATAACACTAAGCTTCTGCACTACTATTTTTTGTCACAAATATATGCAATATTTTGAATTACGATGTATATTTAAATACGTTTACTTACAAGGATTACCTCTCACGGTGAAACCAACCTGTCGCCAAAAAGAAAAATGGCGGCACTTTGTTTACGTCTGCCTGCGATTACACTTTTTCACTTTCGGCTTCTGTATTTCCTGCTTCAACCTCGTTTTTAACAGCAGAAATGACTACAGGATTTCTTTAGTCGGTAGGGATCGATTTTCTTGAATGATTGGTACTCTACTGACGGGTTGACTAACTCCATCGTGTTGAGCATCGCTCGGCTTCCTTCATAGGTGATTGGCAAAGATGGCGGGGTTGACAGGGCCGTGAACATGCGGCATAATTCAGCTCCGATTATCCAACTATAAAAGGAAAGACACGGCATAGCTGTGCTTATTTAGGAAGTTTTATAGATAGCCTTCTCATCTGTGGTGGTATATTTTCACATTTCGTATTTGACGATGAATTATTTAATAGTTTCCCGGGCCATGTTCTCGATATGTTCGCTCGTCAGCATGCACGGAAGGCGTCAAACTTGTGTACTTTTTTCAATCGTTATCTGTTGGGGCTTACCAACTTGGACACATACTCTGACTTTTCAGTTATTTACAACAAGGTTTAGTCCATAACAAGTTGCACTTATTATGTGCAGACACTTATGCATATCTCCGCAAAAATGATTTTAAAATCCTACCGGACTTTGGACCCCTACCGGACTTTGGACCCCTCCCGTTACATATAACGGTACCTTTCTTCCTAATTTTATTCAACTATAGGGATAGGTAGGCGTTAAATTCCTTGCTGTCTATATGGACGAGAGAGGGTTCTATTCAGTCGCTGATTTTTGTTAGGTAGATTGGAATGGGAACGGAGAGAAAGGGGTGGTTATAATAACAAATTTTGGCGTGATAATTTGAGAGGTACCACCGGGGACAGCGTCCGCGGGTTGGGAAGTTGAGCGGTACTGACCTTATTCTTCAGCTGCCCCTGGGTGGACACTTTTCTCCTGAAGGGACCACGCTCCTCGCACTCTCCGTCGCTCTCGGAAGAGTCCTCGGTGGCCTGGGACTCCTGTGCCCGGCCAGAACGGGGCGACACCGCGGCCTCCGCACACCCCGTTTCTCCTGCCTCCGCCATTTTGGATGGCTGAAAAATGAGACCGTACCACTTTCTCCAGAGGGGGGTTTCCTGTTTATGTGTTAGCCCAGGGGGGCGTGGTCGCCACCTGTTTGCGTTGCGTCATCAACTCTAAATCTATATTTGCACATGAGGCAAAATTAGCCTTCTTCTAACAACGTGGGTGTACTACAAGGTCCAATAGAACGACATCTGGCAAGAAAACAGACCAAAAATGAACTCACGAGAAACAAAGTACTTCCTAGAAATGATGTTTTATGCATTAGACAGACCACTGTGTTCACACTTGTAATGCAGTGTAAAGGATTCACAGGCACACAGCACTAATGGGGTATAATTAAGGTTCAGACAGGGTTTTGTTCCTGTGTCTAGTGACAGAGCGTGAAGGCTGTATAGGGCTGGTATTGCAGACTGGCAACGTGGACAGTGGATTACCAAAGAAATACAGGATCATACAGCTCAGGCCCAAGAAAAAATGTTTTGTGTTCCGGTTACAGTCCTGTAAAAAATATGGTCGGTAGTAGGGCTGGGTATCGGTACAGTGTACCGGTACAAAACCGTTTTTTCTTATTGGACCGGTCCAGAAAAACCGGACCTGAAAAAATTAGGTAGACCGGATGTTGGACCGATAAGAAAATTAACAATTTAATTTATCAGGCATTCACACGTTTTGGCGCTTGCAGGTGGAAGAAAATAACAAGAGTGAAGTAGAATAGAGTTTATAGTAATTTCTACCACGTTTTGCAGCCAATCGTACAGGTGCATTTAGCGTTGAAGGATTTTAAGATGCCAGTGTAAGTCTAATAGATCTACTCCACCATTGAAATAGATCTCTTTGTAGTGAAATGGACCAATGGTATGAGTCATACTGCATCAGGTCCAGGTTCAGGTCCGGACCTGGACCTGATCCTTTGGACCTGAACCGGACCTGGACCTGAATTTTCTGTACCGGTACCCAGCCCTAGTCGGTAGTGATTCTATCTATTTGAAGATTTCGACCTGGTTGCTCCAACAAATAGAAATGTACATTTTAGCAATGTAAAACTGAAATATGTCAGGCACTGGTATTTTCAACAATTCATATTGTAATTATACAGAGATATGTTGTACAATGTACAAGCACAAGTATATTTAACAAACTGAACAAAGAAGCAAATTACTACTCTTAAAACAGCTATACAGAAAGTCTTTATTCCAATTTATCACTCAGGTATCAGATCGGAAATTTTATGACCATTTGTAACCAGCAGTAGACCCAAACAGGCTACCAAGGGTCAACAGGTACACACTGGTTCACCTTTATCCGCTGGGGTAACCTATAACCGTTGGTCTTTAAAACAAGGGATATCAAGTCGATCAACGGTGGTTTCAAACAAACATTTTAAAAACATTTGATATTGAAATTTGAAACCACCGTCCGTCGTCTTGTACATGTATTCCAAAAATACCTAGTTTTTAAAAAGAAGCCATTTAGGTTACCCTACGGATAAAGGTGAACCAGGGTTACATCCTACGGTCGGTCAGTAAACCAGAAACACAACATTTTTTCCCCTAGGCCTTTCACGTGTGTACACGTGTGTACACGTGTGTCACTCATCCCCTGACAGAGTTAGACCAGGCAGCAAAGCTCTAGGCTGGGTTAATAACCTTTGTGATGACAAAAGCGGCAGGGATGCTCTAATTATCGCTTTTTGATGATATCTATCACGACGGGGCATCATGTGTTCCACGTGTAGCGATGAAAGGACGGTTGCCAATCAATTTAGTGGTTGTGCTGAACGGGATGAATCGTGTTGGTATGTTTGAAAGAGGAGAGATAAAACTTAAAAGGATATCTGTTTCCCTTGATGTTTTCCTGCAAATTGCCTTCTTTGTCCAGGTCTTTTTCTATCTCTTGTGCTACTTTTGTAACTATTCGCACAAACTCGTTTTTGCCACGGATAAATATTTTCATCAGGTTGGTACGTCGATGAATGAAGTCTCTTTTTACACAACCACTGCTTTTTTTCCACCAACATTTCAGTGACCACTTGTCAGCTTCCTCAGCCTCAGGGCAGTTCTAACTAGGTTCACAGTTCGCTGTACCACAGAAATATGTGTCACTACTTACAGATGCAGTCACAAATGCAAATATTTACATATATAACACTAGTTCACCTTAATCCGTGGAGCAACCTAGATTCGTTGTTGTAAAAAAATTGAGTATTTAGAGATTTCAGGTCAACAACGTGAAATTCAAATGTCAACATTTTAATAATATTGCGATGTGAAACTACCTTCCATCAACATAATGATCCCCAAATACCCTATTTTAGATACATATTTTAGATATAGGTTACCCTACAAATAAAGGCGAAGTAACGTTACATTGATTGTTTACGATGTTTACAATTTAGTCCCAAATGTAAAGGAGTGTAATATTTACATATTAGTATGTAGTAAGTAGTATATAGCTGTTGTTAATTGAATGACGATTTGAATAGTTTTAGCTATGGCAGATATATAAAGTAATGCAAGCATGTAAAATGTTTTGATTTTTGTCACAATATCATATTAGAAATCTATATAGTGGGACCCTTGGAAGTATCATATTAGAAATCTATATAGTGGGACCCTTGGAAATATCAAATTAGAAATCTATATAGTGGGACCCTTGGAAATATTTACTTGTTGTCGAACACTATGTTGTGTGTGTCGGAAGTTACAAAAGCAAAGTCATGCCATAAAGAAAAATACCAGTTTTGCTTGCATAAATCTGTATGAAAAATCAACATTATCCAATGTATTCTCTATGGAATATTTTGTGCAATCTCTTCCAAACCCACCAACATTTTGCAGGTTTTTGAGATTCTATTGCCACAAAATTTCTTTCCTGCACTTCCAATCACTCCTGCTAGATGGCACTTAACAATGTGATGACAGCAGTTAGTTAAAGTCAGGTGGTGACTGAAACTGTCCATGTTTTTGTACTGACAGAAAACACATGGCTTTTAACGGTGTTGGCCTATTTCCCATAACAAGATATCTATCTCTATATATATCCAAATGCCCATCATCTGTAACCATAAACAGGCACTTAACATTTGAGTAAGCGCATTAATTTACTTCAATTGCAACATTATGATGTAATCTTGTTATTTTCCAACATGAGAAGGCGATTGATAGCAAAAAATACTACCAATCAGAATCATGCATGTTTTTATGGATGAAGCTGCAGCTGTGTAAAATGTCAGGGACAATCTGTTCAGAACACCTCTAGTTTTGGTACCAGGTTAACCTTAAAACTTGCTGTGAATCAAGTTTTCATTTATATCATGAGCATTGAAAAATTCTTACAAAACTCATGGAATTTAATCAATTTCTATGGAATTCCTTCCAACTTATGCTAGAAAAAACACCAACATCTTACAAATTTTATGGAAAACATAACTAGTGCAATACTAAAACACACAAATCTTCTTTCCTAAGTATCTTCGAATAAGTATACAAACCTTACCAAAACACTGGTCAAGGACTAAAGGCTAGACATTTTTGTACAACAAATTTAATACAGTAGATGTATTACATCAGATGTGTTTGTTGGCTCTAAAGTTTATATTGTATTCTATTAAGTGCGTACACTCAAATTTGTTGTGCAATATACTCATTGCATCTGTTCTCTTACTGTACCCTTCCATGCATTACAAGATTACCAAATGGTTATGTTAATGTTAGGCCTAGAAAAAATGTCATTTTCTGTTACAACACAGCACTGAAATAAATTATATGTGAATCAGGCTTTTAGCTAGGCATGCGTCAACGCGTCATTTAGACGCACTGTCCTAACAAACATAAGAAATCGGACGCAATACTTTTAAGCAAGACGCACTACGGACGCCCAAATTTTTCCTCCCAGCCTCAGTCAGGGCAAACATATTGTAACAGACACAAAAAAATCTTGGCTGAATTCTACAAAATATGCACCTCAAAATGCAGGAAATAGCATTTCAGAGGGTTATGATTTAAAAATGGGACCCCCCTACAATGGACCCCCCCACAATGCTCGCGCCTGCAGGCGCGAGGGCGAGCGCCGCAGATCACTCCGATTACTTTGGACGCCCTAAAATTAATTCCTAGCTAAAAGCCTGATGTGAATAGAGTGAAATATTGGATTAGGACATCTGTTAAACTGGGGGTGAGATTATTAATACAGACGCTCCTCATTGGTTGAGAGGGAAAAGTGTGGTTGATTAAAACTGGAAGCATAGGTACAGCCCTCCGTGTTGCTTCCGGATTATCGGCAACATCTTATAACTGACTGGTTTCATTTGGCCAGTTTTTGTCATATCGATGTCTGAAGTATCCCTCATCACATTTTTATCTGTCATAGTCTGAACTGTACATAGTGACATATAATACACTTCTCCCGGTCAGAGTTTTAAAAAATGTACCCTGTACAGCTACCAACTAAATACTCAGTACTAGGGCTGGGTATCGGTACAGCGTACCGGTACAAAACCGGTTTTTCTTATTGGACCGGTCCAGAAAAACCGGACCTGAAAAAATTAGGTGGACCGGATGTTGGACCGATTAGAAAATTAACAGATTATTTTATCAGGCATTCACACGTTTTGCCGCTTGCAGGTGGAAGAAAATAACAAGAGTGAAGTAGAGTAGAGTTTATAGTAATTTCTACTAAGTTTTACAGCCAATCGCACAGGTGCAAATAGCGTTGTAGGATTTTAAAACGCCAGTGTAAGTCTAATACTCCACCAAACAGATTTCTTTGTAGTGAAATGGACCATTGGTATGAGTCATACTGCATCAGGTCCAGGTTCAGGTCCGGACCTGATCCTCTGGACCTGGACCTGAATTTTCTGTACCGGTACCCAGCCCTACTCAGTACCGCTGAATTTTATTACTAAGATGTCAGATGCACACACACACGCTCGTACACACACTCAAATATGTTTTCTGGTTCCTACACGTCTTCTCTAAAGTAACTTTCACACAGTAAAAGACAAAAAACAACTCGTGGATTTTTTTATTGGGAACTTTATTCAATTAAAATTCATCAAACACTTGCTTAAAGTAATCAACAGCCACAAAATTAAAAGTGCCGGTACAAAAATGAAAGAAAATTGATACAGGCAAAAGGAGTGTCCGATTAGAAATGTCTCCTGGTGCAAAATACAAATCTTCAACTAGGAAAAAAAAGTTATAATCTCAATTCAAACACATTAACATGCTGGGGAAAACAAGGGGAGTATTTAAAGTGGAGAGAGCCGACAATGGCATGACTGGGACACCTGTATGGTTAAAATTGCGGAAAAACTTCGCTAGAACATCACTCCATACTATACAGACCAAAATATGCCTACTGCGATGCTACAGACAGCGTCTGCGACAATCTTTTTCCAAATCTTTGTTCCCACAGGAATTTTGGTTGGTATGTTCCAAACGGAACATCCACCCTGACAACAGAGGTAGAAAGCAAGTTGTGAAAAAAAATTCTCCTATCCAAAAGTACAGTACAGTACAGAGCAAATGTAAAACAACATGTCCAAGATACCGTTTGCTACGAAAAACTTGGATACACTGGAATACAACAATAAGAAGATTCTTGTCTTTTTCACAGACTTGGTACATCCATACAGACATTATGCTCGCAACATCTACGTTTGTTCGAGATGCATTTCCGGTAATACAAAAAGTGAGAACCACAAACTGTTTGTCAGGTGCCAACCATGCCGCCATACGCTGCGTCCCTCCACATAAAAATCATTGCATCTTAGAAGAATCCGAAAAGATCCACATTTTTTTTTATCAATTAACCTTTTACTTGACTACTTCCCTCGCTACTTTAATAACATGAGAAATCAACCGACCCACCGACTACGTGTGCTAACAAACCCAAGAGAAGCGAGTGGTAGATTGCATATAAGACTTGTCTACATACACCAACGTCTCCCTCCCTACAGGGAAGACACAGTCAATCTAAATTGTCTAAAATCCCATCAAACTCTGTAGAGAGGGAGGCTACTAACACCATCTACACACTACAGGGAAAGGAACGCAAACTCTTGCAGGAGCTACGGTCAGGTCCGGGTGGTATACAGACACGTATATATAATATATCTACATATTTATCTACGTGACAAAGCCTCAACCTAGTAATATCATTAGAGCGGTTGTGTTTTCTTTTTCTTTCAGAGGTTTGCAATTTGACATAGCTGGTTGTTAGGAGCTGTTTTGACTAGTTACATTCTGTTACACACGGTAAACACTATGTTTAAAAAACGCCCCCTACGTAAGAGCAAAATTCAACGGCCGCATTACCTTTAAATGGCCAGCGGCCACCTAAGTTTGTTTCTGGGGTACACGTACATAGATTACACAAGCATCACAGTTCATACAAGTACTCAAAATTACAGGGAAATAAAACATTTCCATCCATAAACCAAGAACTGTTATTCATTTCTGTATTTAGCTGTACTCTGTAGACTGACAGAAGAATCAGCCTAGTCACAACAGTGAATTTTACATCTTAGACAATTCATTGATAAGTGTTTGAAGTGTGTGTACTGCCTACGAGAGGAGGAGGGTTATATAATGTACATACGAAGGTGCACTACACGATGGAATCTCTAGGGGGAGCAGCGATTCATTCTCCATGGGAGAGGAAAAATTAAAAAAAAGAAAAAAAAAGGGCCCTGAATTTTCTATTTACATGTGGATATGAATGGAAAACAGGTAAGTTCTATAATTCTACAAGTGTATACAATGCTTGGGAATTGCATTTCGGTTCCCCTTAACTCTTTAGTGCAGCTTACACCACACAATGTTGGATAGGAACTGTTTGCTTGCTTGGTCTACTATAGAGGTTTCTCATGCTAACAAGGATATCAGTAACTTTGGGTTCAACAGTGGTTAACTCTTCTCTATATACTTTTTTGGTGTTTGTCCATAATGTCTGGACCTTTATGTATGATGCTGTTATCTACAGTAGCTTGTGAAATCCTGCAAACATGCACTGTGGAACACAATCAGTGGCCTAGAACAGGAATAAATACATCCTTAGTCCACTCCTCCCCCCTTTACGCTAAAACCCTAGTTATTCATCAACCTTCTAGGGGAAAGCAATCGTTAGTTGGCTCCGGCGGACACGCGGAGGTCGATCTGCAAGCGCCCGATGTCTTCTGTCCGGTCGCTGGCCTGGATGTTCCCGGAGAAGGCCTCGCACAGCACGCGGATGTTACGGTTGGTGGTGACGTTGTTGAACTGCGCGGCGATGAGCGGACTCAGGTACTTGGAGGTGGCGTCGATCCCGCCGATGTGACCCACGAAGGGGAAGTAGTTGGGGCTGAACTCGCGGGGGTAGTAGCTGATGTCATCCCCGTTCAGGGCGTTCCTGTCAGGTGCGTACTGAGAAAATAAGCAACAGTCATTTAGCAAAACATCAAAAGCTACCTGCCACAAAAAACAATGACCATATCACGTCCATGACCAAATAGAGTAGAAGCCAGTTAGTTGCACAACGGATTACCACACACTTCTGTTAAATTGCACAGAATCACAAAATCCCGAGGTAGTGTGGTGCAGCTGAATAACTTCGCTTTGTTGCACCACCCGGATAATTGCACAAAATATGCATGGCAATTAAACGGCTTCTACTGTATCAACAAAAAAAGTCCTGCTGCAGTACCAAGGTTAGTCAATAGAGGGCATGGACCTGAAGATCAAGGAAATCCATCCAGAGGTTCATAATATATGGGGCCGAATACACACGCACACAAACGACCCAAAAACTATACCTCCATTTTGACTCCAGGTTAAAACAGATGGAAATGTGTGCATTGTATAGCACCTTAGAACAGATCAAACACAGGTGCACGATATAGAGGAATTCTCGCATACACTTACAAAAGTTACTTAGTATGAAATCATCTACAGAAAAAACAGCAATGTTTGCTACACGTCAAGAATCAAACACCATTAGATCCCACATGGAACAATAGATAGCGAACATTGACCCGTTTTTCCTTACCTTGCCTTTGCACAGGACGGTACCAGCACCGTTGGTGAAGTTCATGGCGGCCAGTCTGTCAGGGACGGTGTTGTAGGCAACAGGCTCCCAACCAAAGGCCTACACAAACGTACAACATCACTGTTCACACACTGAACAACTGACATCTTATGTATGGTAGGGCTAAACTTGATAACATGATAGCTATATGGGAAGACATCTCTTTCATATTGAGCAGACAATAATGTTTTGTCCTTGTACCCAGTATATTCTTTTTTTGTTTCTTCAGACCCTTGTAGTTCCTTTCGGCAATTAGGTCAGCAAGTTTCCTTACTGTTTCAGCTGCAGGGTATATTTACATGTATGTAGGGAGGGACTGCTAGCTCCTAAACATGCTTAAGGCATTTCATTTAACACTGGATTCCAATTTTGTAGTCCTTTCGAAAGACGGGTGTAGCCCTGAGGATTGAATCGTGTTTTCCCAGGACCTATTTGGACCCAGCAGTTTAACTGTGATGCTGCTACCACTTGAGCTACAGGGACATCTCAAACCTAGTGTACACTTTATTACAATCTTGTGACAAGTTTTTATCAATATCTTTTACTGACCTTCTCTGTCCAGGGTATAATGTTTTCTAAAATTCACTTGTGCTATTGAGCAAGTACAGTAAAAAATACTTACTCGAACCAAGTTTTCACTTGCCCAAAAAACAAACATTTACATTATGTTTTTTTTTCACTTTCAACAATATAATTCTTTTATCATCAGCTCTATTTTTCTGTGTTGACCACTACTTGATGTCATGACTGTGAAAAGTAACAAGTATATATGACATGCACTTGCCCGATCAGTATTTTTACTTGCCCGGGACAATTGGACTATTGGACTCACAGTTACGTTACCACTACAGTAGAAACCTACCCTGTTGAACTTGAGCAGGATGCAAGGCTTGCCCTGGTCGTATCCATACGGAGATGTGGCGCAGGGGCCGAGCTGAGAGATGTCGAACTGGCACAGCTTCCCCTTGGGGGCTTTGCCTGAGGTGCAGTCTACGTAGGGGTCCGCGGTCGCGTTACTGAAAGACATCCAAACTATAGCGTCAGAGCAACTCTAGTCTAACGAAATGTACCAGAATATTCAAAACCAAATCTTTTTCATGCAAGATTTAAGGGAAAGTTTAGCTTAAAACTGAAATGCCTACTGTAACATGATAATATACCCCAAAGTCAAGTTCACTTGTTTCACCGAAGTCCGTCAAAACTTAGTGCTCTACCATTTGAAATTCCCACCGTCCTGACAGCAACTTGATTGACAGATCAAGTTTGATGATGTCACGTGGTGGTATGTCTAAATAAGGTCTGATTTGTATGAATGGGGTTTTTGAGCTGGCTTTCCAAAGGATTAACTTTGAGGAATTTTCAGATGAATTAGAGGGCATCAACAAGTTAGCCAGTGTTCCAATGTTGCGGGCAATGCTGGGAGGGTCTACAAAGAATGCCAGCTCAAAAAGCTCCATTAATATATATCAGAAGTCAACAAATGCAACCAGTCCGTTTCAAACAGTAGGGGCAAACTGAGTTCTGACAGACTTATGTAAAATTTTGTGGTACATTTAGCAGTGTATTGTAGGTTTTTCAGGTAAGTTAAGCTTTCCTTTAAAATAGTTTCAAACAGTGAGAGCGCACTGAATTCTAAGTTATGTAAAACTAGAGAAAACTTTACGTTGTAATATATTTAGCATAGTACCATAGGTTTTTCAATTCTAACTTAAGCTTTACTTTAACACATGGGCTCTATTAAAACAGAATGGATAGTTCTGTATGCTCATGACCATTTAGAGTTTCTGACTCACTTGTACGGTGCCAGGTAGCTGTCCAGCATCTTAATGTACTTGTCGTAGGACTTGGCTTGGGTGGGGTTGAAGGCGATGTTACCCTCGGTTCTGATGTTAGGGCGGAACCCCACACCTGAGGAACAAACAAACAAACAACATACTGTCATGAAAGAAACAAAGAGTGCGTGAATAGATTCATCAGGTTGGTACGTCACTGAATAAAGAGACTCTTTTTACACAACCAATGCTTTATTCTGTGAGCCAGTCAGAATTGCCCTGAAGAAGGTGACAGACGGTCACCGAAATGTTGGTGAGAATAAAGCAATGGTTGTGTAAAAAGAGTCTTTATTCAAGAAAGAGTAATCTTGTGTAGCTCACTGAAGAGTTACTTTTCCACTGGTCATGACTGAGAAGACAGACGCTATGTACAGTATTTATAGGTTCATTGTTTCGGGGAAATTCAACTCATTTTGTACAATTCAACTCAAGTACAATGATCAGTGGACAAAGGCTTAACGTCCCGTCCTAAGGACTGACACCCTTTCCAGTAGAATACACAGTCCAGGGTTGAACAAGTTTTCTAAAATCCACTTGTCCTATCGGGCAAGCACATAAAAAATGTACTTGCCCGGACCAATTCTTCACTTGCCCAAAATTCAAATGTCACTGTTACTAGTATATGCATTTTCACTTCCAGCAATGGAATTCTCTGTAGACAATTGCTTGATGTCATGACTGTAAAAGGTAACAAGTATATCAAAATTGCACTAAAATCAATGGAAAAATCTTACTTGCCCGATCGGACAAGTGGGGTAGGACATGCACTTGCCCTAACAGCACTTTCACTTGCCCTGGACAATAGGGCTAGTGGACTTGTTTATCCCTGCAGTCGCTTATCTGCTATTCTGTCTGGGAACCCTGACATCTCATCCAAATCATCCAAATTTTGAACAAGGACGCTGATTGGTCCCTACACATGAGCGAATTAAGGAATCCCTTCGTCCGCTTGTGGGAGGGCCTGTTGTCATTGAACGAGTGCTCTGGAACCCATTCCTTAATTCTCTCATTAACTGACATCACCACCAAAAGGTTTGAATGTGCAGGTCTCTAGACGGCTAGCAGAAGCGAACTACTACCCTGATGGTACCCAGGCTGGTACTTACTAGGGATGTTCATGTAGTTTTTGCCGGCCCAGTAGGTTGGTTGTTCCCAGCTCAGAGTCTGGTAGAAGACAATCAGGGTGATGGCGAAGAAACATGCCAGGCAGGAGTAGAAGATCAGGTAGAACAGGCCAACCTCACCTGTAGGGAAAAAAACAACACTCAATAAGTCAAGTCACACCTTGTCTACAATGTCTTTTGGTTATCCATTAGTACATATACAATGTAGAATACAATACGGTATAGTCTGTATCACCCAAGGTACAGGTACATGCCAGACCACGAGTAGGATTGCCTGATGGCCGAAGACCGCACTACAATCCAAACCGCTAGAGGGCTCAGGGACCAAGGACGATGCGTAATACACTGTGTAATATTCTTTATGTCATACCCACCCTAGAATACACACATTGCGATACGGAATGCAAGTGTCCTGAAACAAGAGTTTTAAGTTTTAACAACAGCAATTCTAACATCCAATTCCAGTATGCAAATTTTCAACAATGGCGCACTTGGCCATGCAAAGCTAGTTTGAAGGATTCCCCGGAAGGCCACAAGATACAAGTAGAAGCCCATGTGATAACCCAAAATATCACCTGGTCTGGAACAAGGTCATATCAACATTACATGTTATTATGGAAAAGTGCTATTTCAAATGGAATATTGACATTACACAAATTCTAGAAAGTTTATTCCAAAGTGAATTGATTCTAAAGGTACCACGATACATGTATTAGGAATGACATATGCACGTTCACGTAGGGTTTTCCAGCCAGACGTCACTGGAATGCATCACAAGATATAGAACGTACTTCAAATCCTATCCATATCCAAGCCTGTCCGTTTTAATCACCCACATCTTTATGTAACACAACCATGCCCATGATATACGCTGCCAGGCTTTTCAGATGTAGATTACAGAGAAACAGCTAACCCCCATTAACAACATATCTGGTCATGCATAATTCATAGGAAGGGCACTTTTCTCTTTCAGCTTGCACTGTCCGAGCACACTAACCCCATTAACAAATGTTAGGATTGATTTTGCCCTGTGTATAAATACACAGTACATGTGTAGAACCTGTCAGGAGACCACAGAGTACAGTAGAGAATACTGTAATGTAGAAATGTTGGTTTCAAGTGTGGGGTTTTCACGGTGACCGCTTCAACGTAAACTCTAAACCATTGCCAACTTTCTTTTTCCCTTCTTACCCTCTTGCCTAGGCATTACATCTACGTACTATACATATCTATAAACATCAAGAAGTGCAATGTATCCAGAGGGTAGACACAGTTAGATCAGTGATAGTAAATCATGCTAGCACTACAGAAAGCAACTGTCCTGTCCATCTGTAGGACCCCTACCCAAGTGGTTTCCGACAAGATAGATGTCTGTAAAGGCAACACTCGTTTTTCTCCATACTGCAAACTGAAAGCCTCCCGAACTTAAAGGTATTTCTTAGACAAGTATTTATTTGCATTGAAAGGTAGTTTTAGAATACCACTGTATCCCATCTGCATATGATAATAATGATAAATGTGTTGGATATTTGTTGCACAGTATGAAATGCCACACCGTCCTTGCTATACGTGTATTTTGTTGCACAGTATGCCATACACGGCCGAAACACACTCCCCCGACCTTGCGTAAACTTCAGGGTGACCCAAAGTATTAACGGTATGTAGGCGCCATGTTGTTTTTGGTGTTTGGACTTCTGTGCATTTGAAGTCATTGACTTCTGTGCTCTCGTAGTCAGTTCAAGTGCACATAAGTACAAACAAGAGAAACAACATAGCCCGTGCATTCTCTGGCGGCTTGGCTTCCGTGGCATTCAGCCAACAACATGGATGAACATACAGGGCTGCTACTCCAGACTTTGATAGATATGACATCAGCAACCTTTCTGTTGCCTGGCTACTAGGCTATAGCAGGCTTACACAAAAGGCTACTTCAAGTACCGTAAAGCTGCTGGCTTAACCAACCTGCCAGCTAGGCTAGCTCCATACTCTGTGGGTGATTTACAAGGATTAAGGAGGCCTAGTGTAGTACCGTCACGTTTTCGATGGCCCAATGTAAATACATTGACGAAACATAGAATAGGGAGCTTTAATTAAACGTGTATATGTATGTTGATGGCGATGTACACTACACAAGGTTGTAGTGCTAAGTATGACAATGCATTTGTTACATGATGCTCGGGGGAGAAATTAAGATTTGTGAGCGCGATTAGGAGGGAAACTAAATGTGCACACATCCCTGGCAGTATATTCCCTACACGGTTTTAACCCAGTTTCTCTCTATAGCAGTGATTCCAGAATTGGGAATGGGCTTACTGTGTGTGAAAAATTTGATATTTAGTGCCATTTTGTGTGATCTTTAAAACTACAAAAAGCTTATTTGCATATTATGTTTCACATGCAAATTATTCTTGCACATAAATCCTATTTTCCAGTATTCAGGTACAAAACTCTGTAACATTATATCAAAAGAATAACCAGATCTAAAGGTACAAATTTTGATATTCAATTCTGATATAATAACACTTTTATTTCTTCTTTTAGTACACAGTTACTTTAACACATAATAAGCAGCTAAGCAATCAAGTACTGACTTGGGGAATACAAAATGATATACATCAAATTTTCATCTTCTTATCAATCATAATCCTATTGTGCTAAGCCAGAAAGGAACGTGGAAGATATGAAATTACTCTGGGTGGATTCCGCATGATCATATCATGCAGTTATTATGGAATACAGTAATTGATGATTAATCCGGGAACAGAATTGAGAGACATGATTATGAGATCTCATCACAGACATGAGATGGGACATAATTGGACAACTCGTCATTATGATCGGATGCCTTAAGACTGCAGTCTGTCAATCAATCACTACAGACACAGTCATTCGTGTACATGTACTGGTAATACAGCGTGCAAAATACCCACTTGCACACTTGCACATTGCAACCACTTTTTGCTTGGTGCAACTTACTTCTAAGCTCAGGTTGCACAGGGTGCAACTTAGATTTCGAGCCTCAGAACTCTATTTTGTTGTCAATTTACTTGATTTTTAGTTTGAAACAAACAAGCTTATAAGTAAATGATAGTAAAAGTTTATGTATTTTTTTAGAAATTAGTGAATTGTAGGTAGTGCAACTTGAAATTCAGTTGTGCAACCTAGTTTTTGCCCCACGTTGCACAGTGTGCAACCTGGCTCAGAAAAGTATTTTGTACACTGTAATACTAATGGTGTACCTTTGCCAAGGTTATGTTTTTGGTAGTGTTTGTATGTGCGAATTTTTGATTGTGTATGAACAGTTTAACTTGATAATGTCTCATCATGATTGGATGCCTAAACTAAAGACTGAAGTCTGTCAATCACTACTACACAGTCACACATGTACTGGTAATACTAATGGTGTATCTTTGCCAAGAAGGTTATGTTTTTGGTAGCATTTGTAAGTATGAATGTTTGTATTAGCCTGAATACCATACCCAAACCTCAGAAATATCTTTCGTGTGTACGATAGATACTTTGATGTCGGGCTGGGGTTTGGTAACAAGGCTAGTATGAATAGTACAACTCCTGGATGGACTGCCTTGATTATTTGGTCTATGGGTGATCGTGACGATATACCTCAAAATGATTAGATTTTTTATGGTGCTACAGCATGGCTTTCAGGGTTTTGACGTTTCATGTTCTGAACAAGATATGGTCAAGATTTTTGTTTGTTAGATGCCTCTTATGGTCATGAAGAAGAATTATTTTATGTTAAAACTATGAAGTGATGAAAAAAACTGTTAATTTGCTTCCATATGTTTAAAGAAGAGAGAAGAGACTTCGTAGATTTATAGATGGAATATGGCATAACCTCTCTACACTTATACTTTATCTATCAAACTCAATACATTTAGCCCATGCTAGGTATGGATAGGTAATCAAGATAATTGTTACTGTCATTATATCATACAAAATGAAAGCATATTAAGGCAGATCTTTATATAGGTCTTTAGAAGAATTATTAATATTTTGGCTATTTCATACATGTAACTCAAAATGATAGCTGGAAGTCCAAAGTATACGTTTAATGCATGAACATTCTTTTATTCTTCTACAGATAGGTCCTTTTATTTCAGGTCAGCCTATAATTCACCTTCCATTATTGCCATGTTCTTTCCTAATGGCTGGCATGTCACAGATTACTACCACAAGGTATGTGACGTACATTTGTGCCATATACGCCTCTCGGGGGTGAGATTATTGCACTAAATTATTCACAAGCGAACTAGATGTTGTTTTAATACCCCAATTGCTCATAGGAAGCAGCTGAAATTTTGTCCAGTATACCACACTTCTTAGAAGGGCATAAAATACCATATGTTTAGTCTGTATGACTAAGACTAAGAGAATCAAGTTAAACTTAACAAATCAAAAATTAAACTTGAGGGCCCATATCTTATACGTCACTTCTTCCAAAACAAAAATCGTGACCATAGCTTGCCCAGAACATCAGAGATCGTCTGCAGTACCTTAACAATTCACCAGGAGACCCAAAATTTTATCAATTCAAAATCTAATCATGCCCTACCAACATACCAAGTATCAACAATTAATGATGGCATTCTCTAGTTATAGTGTGAACACGGACACACACAAATACTCTCAAAAACATAATTTTCTTTGTAAAAGAAAATGGGATTTTGAAATATGGGCTTAGAATTATGAATACTTTATGGTCTCTGGACGCACATCTTTTTAATGAGATTGTTCAGAACAAGGACATGACACACACATATCATGTTATCTAACCTTGAGATTTATTTCTACTTTGTTGACCCAGTTGCTCCCCTATCCTACCCTTGGTCTCTCTGTCTCCACCTAACCTTCTCAAGTTCTCATCTATAATTAGCAGTAACAAATCCACTCGTGTTTATTCAGACTTGCACCATTCAGGGCTCAAAATTCATTTTTTGGGGATACAAGTTTGGGGTAATATAGTAAAGCACTGAGCAATGCCTACGTTCAAACCCTATTGCCTCTTTACAATTCAGTTATGAAATTCTGTTGCTGAAATTTTGAAGAAGGAATAAAGCCAAATGTGTCAAAATCTTTTCTGACACTAAAATGTCTGAAATAAAATTTTACAAGTGTACAATAGAACCTTTGCCATTGTATCTACATACATGACCCTTCATAAATATCTAAGTGCACTCACACTAGTCACAATCAAGAACTAAGTGCACAGTTCCAATTTGGGCACACATATGAATTATGATATGTATTCCGAGCTCTGGATAGCAGAACACCTAATGGACAAATTTTATCTATATGTACGTATGAATAATCAATAAAATGGGGACCGATATCTGGGTATTTTCTTGCAAAAATAATACTACCTTTTTACAAATGACAAAGAAAATCCTGGACAATCAGTAGTATGCTATATTTACAAGCAGTTTCTAGACTTCCTACATTACAGTATATACCTACTAATTTGTCTAGAAATCTAGCGTCACAAGATTTACTGTAAATGCAGAAATTTAAGTGGTTTTATGTTTTCATGTTGCAAATTTGCCGCCAACTAAAAACCAACGCGAATATTTTTTCCATAGCAGTAAGAGACTACAGACAGCGCATAGTGCTACCGCGAACTTGAAACCACCGCAAACAGTCCTTTTTTCCGCTAATGCGACATTAAATCCCCACAAACTTAAAGTAAATGCATTTACAGTATCAAAGGACATGTTTAACATATTCAAACCTATAATATGACCTCATTCGTATACGTATTACTTAGTTTCAATTATCAAAGTTGTCTATCTCAAAGATCTGCGAAAGCCAACTCCAATGATATGCTTAACGTGCGTATGACTGATAGCCAAGTCGTACTGAACTGGAAATGAAAACGGAGTCACAGTGGACCACAATTATATGCACCAGCGAGTTAGGTGGAAAATTAGGCATGATGTATTGATACAACAGCCTTTATTCCAATGTGGACTTCAGGGCAGATAACAGAGTAATCTATCTTCCAATCTCCCTGGTTGTTATTGGAACAAGGTCTTCTTTCTTTCAAATAATGGTAGGGTCTAGGAAAAAAAAGTTGTTTTTCCCTGTTCCTGGGTCTGTAAGTGAGGATTATGTTTCTTATTTTTTTTTATTTTTGGCTTAGACGTTGGCCAAAACTCTTAACTGAAATGCATGAAGACACTTATATTTTCAATATAAAACTTTAATTTTGTGCATTTTTGTTGTTACAAATCTGTGGATAAAGATATCCTTCATCAGATATAACAAGCAGTATGTGACTCCACCACCCAGAAAAAGTGTAGGGTCATCAGGTTTTTCTAGGACAGGTTGGGAAACAGGACACACAACTGTTACATTTTTTCTAGGCCCACCTGACGTTATCATGTTTTTTCTACATTATGACCTATACAAAGTTATAGTTTCTATTAAAAAATCTTTTGTGCAAAAAGACTAAAAAATTGTTCTTATTCTACACTGAAACAAGGCATTGCATGCACCCCCCCCCCCCCACACACACACACACCTTTCTTCATTGAAGCATACCAGCTGACCTCAAGGTGACCTACAGAAAGGGGCGGGGCACATGTAAATTTCTCCCAAAGGAATTCGGATCCAGTGGTGTGAGCTGATGCCTAGAAAGCGTAACCTCCTTGGAGGGTGCTAGTACTTTGTGGCAAAGCATTCACCTTTTGACTAATGGTACGATTCCTGAATCTGTTGCACTAATGTCTATACTCTTCTCATGGGATATGTTTTTCCTATAATTATCTTCGGTTGTAGAAGTAAGCAACTTGTAGAGTTTCAATGTGTTGTTGTCTGATAACTTGCTAATAACAGTCTTCTCTCTTAAGAACAAATGTCGTCGAAACATAAATAAGCAGTAAGGAATGTACTGTAAAAATGGGAATGACAACCGAAAAGAAGCAAAATAAATCTTTCAGTTATGCATATTCTTTGTGGACAAGTAGAGGTGGTTATAACTTGTTTTAATGATAAGCCAGCATCACTACTTGAAGTACTCTATACTCAGTCAAAGTATTTCAAATGCCAAACAAAATCTCTTCAAAGTCTTGTGTTGAAGCCTGGACTAAGCCAAGTTGACGTGCACTCATATATCACTAAGACATGTGCTCGTAGTGATGTATGGTACGTCTTTCCTGGTGAATAGATGTAGCGTACGCTAAAATCGAAAGCTTGAAATACCGTTTTATAAAAGACATCATTTATATTCCTTTCTCCTCCTGCAAAATATAAATATATACCATTCTGTCTCTGATACAAAATATAACCGTAGGTGACCAGAACTGCTTTCCTTTTCAAAAATCTCCTTTTCACTTTCCGTCTTCCTTTTAGTAGATTCTAGCACGGTTAAATTTTTCAGACAACCCACAGAATAACTAAAACTTCTTTCCTTTTCAAAAATCTCCTTTTCACGTTACGTCTTCCTTTTCGTAGATTCTAGCATGGTTAATTTTTCAGACAACCCACAGAATAACTGGAATAGACGTACGCTCCCCTATGGCACTTTGGCATTTTGCTCCCCTCCATTGCCTGCATGGTAAGATGATAATGCATCCCCGGGCTTACCCGACTCAAGGTTAATTCTATCATAAATGTGACGAAGGGGTGACCTTCCTGTGCACGTCATTAGAACTATCACGACTACGGCCATAAAGTGTGAGGCTGAGGGGGAAAATGTTTCCATTTCTAAACATGAACAAACTGATACTAGACTTTGATATATTCAATAAATCTCAAATTGTTTGACAAATTGCGTGTACATGTACATTATCATATTCCATCTTCATTCATTACTGAACAAATGATATAGACAAATGATTACTAGAGTCACTAGAATTACTTACTAGCAAGTGATGGAACGACAGTTTGTTGAGGTGTGTAAATTTTACACCTAGGCTTCTGTTTCTTCTTTCTACATCTTGGAATACTTTCTTCTCTACTACGTGTCTTAAAAATGCAGGAATAGACCTCAATATTTCACAAGTAAATGTACAAACACCCAATTAGTGTTCTCACCAGGATTTTATTACAGCTTAGAGGGAATTATAGCCCTCGGAAGCCATGTGGCAAGCAGTGCATACGTCATTGTTATGTAATTTCTAGGGGGTCTTGGGGCAGAAAATCTTGCAGTCTATAACAATCAGAAATGATTTTCCCTAAATTTTGAAGGTGAAATTTTATGAAATAGAGCCTAAAAAATCTAAGAAAAACAGAAATGCCCCCTACGCTTCTTGAAGCACAACTTATAGGATCAAAGTCATAGAATGGGGGGGCCCCTTACAACCTATGCACAACTGAGCTGACAGGAAGAACTGTTCCAGAGCTGAACACTGGTGCTAAATATAGCTGAGGCACAGCTAAAGGAAAGTGACATGGAACAGTTAAGCTTTTAAGGTGTGGAGGGTCGAATATAGACAACACTTTCCACTTCATGCAAACGAACACTTTTGGTATGTGGGACAATTTTGCAGACCATCTAAAAAAGAACTATTAACAAACTGCAGTTTTAATACATGACCAGCTACAAAATGTCAAGGAAAACCCTGGTTAAACTTTAACAACTAAAGGACAATGGAAACATTGAAGGGTTTGGTACCATATATCATTCGTAGCCTCCCTATTATACTAAGATGTGGCACCTAGCCAAATTGTATTAACCAATGTCAGCCAGCTCCCAAATGGAAGGTTACCTTCAAATTAAAGGTGTCAAAATCCATAGAGAAGTAATTTTTCATATCTATATAGTAATCCGTGTAGATGGCTTTTTCTAAGAAATTCACAAAATTCAACTCTGACTGTCCCATGGATCAATATCTAATAGTACTTGTGTATGTTATTCTATACATACATGTAAGCTATCTGTAACAATGTAATATTGAACTGCACAAATGTCTTTCTCTGTACGTATAATGTAACACATGTAACTCTTCTATTTGGTCTAAGGCAATACATGCGACAAATGTCTTTTCAGCCAGGACAAGTCAAGTAGACTTTTCCCACTCTTGTTTGCACATGCCACACCCCTTTTTACAAACAGTACCTGAATAAGGGTAGCAGGGTTCTCCCCAGAATTTTTTAGTATAGTGGAGGGGCTGGCAAAAATAACCCGCACCTACGCGCTGCGCTTTCATGAAAATGGGTTAATTTTGCAATGACAGAGGGTGTCAAATACTACAAGTATAATATACTGTTGTGATTCCTTTGTTGTGAAGTGGCAAAACGACTATTGTTTTGATCATTGCTCATTCACAAGTTTTTGCAGACAATGCTGACTGGAAAAGTGATGCCACTTGGCACAAAAATCTGTGAATTGTCATTAATTGTAGCAAAACTAACAAAGAAAATAGGGAAGAAACACACTAAATTTGAAAAATAGTATAGTGGAGCTGGCTGAGAGTATAGTGGAGGGCCTCCCTTATTCCACTCTCTGGGGAGAACCCTGGGTAGAGTTAAGTTACACGTACAGGCCAGGATACATTACGTAACACATACCTCACCTGAGCTGAGCTGAAAAATTCAGTTAAGTAGTTATATAAGTGCGGACGAATGAAAGAGCTAAAAATACAGATATATTTTCCATCTGCTAGCCTGTATCGATAAGCCGGTAACGGAAAAGATTCTTTCCGAAGGTTGAAAAATGTAAGTCCTGCGTTCGAGGAGGTGCCTCGAGCATGATACAACAGTCTCATTACTCAGACGGGTATTGTAAATGCAGAGAATGTTTGCGGGGATATCAGTTCGCGCTAGCAGGAAAATGGAGTTTTCACGGTGGTTTTACGTTTGTGGTAGCGCCATAGACTATAGTCAGAAAACTAGAATGGATAAATGTTCAGTGGTTTTAAGTTCGCAGTGAAGTGGCCACCGCGAAAATCGCGAATATAAAACCAACGCAAAGATTTCTGCATTTTCAGTACCTCCTGGCTGTACTACCAGTTGAATTAGCAATAACATTTTCCCCGTGATCACATTTTTCTGTAAATTTTCATTTGATATTCTTGAAAACTACTTGTCTATAGCATTTTGATGCATGTTGTAATTTTTAGTTTTACCACCTCACAAAAAGATCTAAACTGTAGTGTAGAAGCAATATTTTCAGTTATCATTTTAAAAAAGTGAATGCTAAATGGTTACGAGATGAGTCAGATGACAGTACATTTGAAGCAGCCATATCATACTCTATATACCGCCTATCATAAGCCCTATAGAAGCCTAGTGAACAGTCTAATACAGCAAGGGAATGGACAAAGCTGGGTAGGCATTTTATAAGGCTTGAGGTAGCCAAGTAACCACTAAGTATGCCAGCTGCTCACCGGCAACCGAATATATGTGTGCTCAAGCATGTGCAATGGAATCTATATTATAACCAACAATTTACTATCTTTGCCATAAATAATTTTCCTGTGTATAAAAAAAGAAGGTTGACGAAAACAAATTACCCGAAGCAGCAAAGTGTGACAAAGAATGCAGCTCATTAATATTCATTGCAAATTTGGGGATTAATCAGGTATAGTGCATAGGTGAGTACAACATCTATAGACTACAGCTGTACACCGTCTTGTGTTGATGTATGATCAGGTTTAACATAGCAGCCAGGATTTTGTTTTAGCGTAATGGTAATGCCTACTAATGTCCACGTTGGGGGCGTGTAAGGTAGTTTTGGAAAATGAAAATGTAATTTTTTCTAAGGGTGCCCATGGGGGGTCTTAATTCCTTTTACTAAGTTTTAGACCACATGTAATTCGAAGGATTCTTTTTGTCAGTTTTGAAGGGCCATACCAGTCCAACATTCTTCACATCTGACGTTACAACTTCAATACAACACATGTAAATACTGGCAACGTACTGCTTTACTATTTTGGATCAAAACTAAACTATAATTGCCAGCACACAAAAATTGGACTCTTCACTGATCAAATCAAGTCTTTGTCAAGGCACAAGCAATCACGTCATGATATAGGAATAAAACATCACGTTATATAGCTCACTCTAGCTGAAACGTGTGACTCCGTGTGAAATGACATTATTTGTGATGGCATATACCACAAAATGCACTGTCCAGAACCCAACAGTCAATGTTACATTTCTGTACCTTTCTCGACAGTGTGGAAAATCCGATTTCTTTGTTGCTTTATTGCAGGTCATTCTAGGAGACATGTTGATGACCTCCTGATGAAAATACCTGTCCTTGAGACATGCTGTGGCCCCAATTTCCCATAGGATAGGGTTCAAAGCAGTACTCCAACAAGGTCACCCCTCAATAACATAACGTCTGTGGTAACGTGGTTATTACACCATGGTTATTACACGGGTTCTTCCCTTGTGCAATGGTACACATTGGGGCCACCCTAACCAGCCTTGTCACAAACTTTTAGAGTAGGGGGCTAATATATGAAAGTAGCAGGCAAGGCACATAGCGGCTTGCGGCGAGCCACGGAGTGGCGAGCGGGGGGTAGGTACGGGATGGGGGGTGTCCCCCCGTCCCGTAGGGGGGGTCTGGGGGGCCTCCCCCTGGGAAAGTTTTTAAATTTAGACCCCTAAATATGGTTTGGGGGTGTATTTTGGGTAACTTTTATTGTTATCTTTAAACTTTGAATTGACAAAAAAATCCTGAATTTCAAAAAAATTCAGCATAGGTTCCCCGCTATGACCCCTAACCGGGGGGCCAACTATCAGAAAACTGCCAGAGGTTTATCAAAACAAATTACTGGGGGATTTTGTAACGGGGAGCACTGGACTTAAACTTTTATTTTTTGAAATTCTACCCCAAAGTAGCCGGCTGGAAAAATGTAAGTAGGCGGCTAAAATCGCCGCCTGCCGCCTAGTTTTGACAAGGCTGGCCTAACTGAATAAACTCTAAGGCAAGACTGATACATGTACCAAAATGGCAACAAACCATTCAGTTACTTCACATCATATTAAGGTGATCACAACATCATCTATGACGCTGCTTTGGTATTTCTCACCAGTACACAAAAAAGTTGCACGCATTTAGAAATTCAATATCTGGGAAGCATGAAAAACTGGACTGCCTGTGTGTAATAATATATTACACTTGTATATGCATAATAATATAGCCATTTTGTCTTTGATCACAATTGCTACACTTAAGTTTTGGTACAAGTAATCACTAATACCGTCTAAGTGCACAAGACTATCTTTCTGGCAGCCAGACTATATACTGTAAATGTGGAAGTGTTTGCGGTGTTTTTTATGTTCACGGTTTTCGCAGTGTGTTGTGACTACAGTATATGGCGCTTCTGCAAACTCGACAAACAATGCGAACACTTCATATTCCCGCTACCACGAAATTAAATCACCATGAACTTAAATGCATTTACAGAAATAAAGTACTTTTTTTTCTAAATAGAAACAGCAAACAGATTTTGGGATTACAGCAAGTCCAAGTGCCACTTGTGGTTTCAGATTTTCAAGGGCAGACAGATTCTAGAGCATCGCATCATTTGTAAAGCTCAACTACTACAACATAGAGGCGCTGGCCACCACACTTCTAACCAACTCATCAAAATGAACTAACCCTTTATTAGCCCTGCATTAGGGCTGTGCTATCCATCAGGGCATTAGTAGGGACCACAGGCACACATGTACTCCAGCACCTAAAAGGACTATCAGGAAATGTCAAGCATCCATCATAGCTTCCTGCTCAACAGATCCGGGCCATGTTGAAGGATGGGCTATCACTTGAGTGCAGATCTGATACCCTTCAAGGGCATGTCAAGAAACTGTTCAAAGTTTTTCAATTTCCTACCTATAAGCTTAGATATCTCATGTTGAGATTGCTTTTGGGTATTCCAAAGCTATAGTGTATCCCGGTAAACTGCAAGGCCAGAACGTAGGCTAAGCTATGGAGTCGCCCTTAGAATAGAAATTAACTTTTTACTACACTAAATAGTGTGCCATAGCGTAAAACTATACATATTGTTTTCGTGTACCACATTTACAGTATCTGGTTCCAGATGCGTTCAAGATTGGTGAAGAAGGGGGTGTGTACTTAATTTCAGTTTTTCCAATTTATGTTTCAGCTCTACAGATTTATCTGACACCTCCCCCAAATAGGGGTTATGTATTCTAGATGGGGTGCATACTTCAATCGAGAAAATATGATATTTGCAAAAGCGACCGGTGGTTTCTAACCAACACTGGAGTGGAGATCAGTACACGATGTATGTCACAGACAAATTACCTTGTCCTGTGTTCTAGTTGCCAGGTTCAAAATGGAAAAGGAATTTGTGTTTTAGCCCACAGAGAGCCAATGACTGAAAGGGTCGGACACACTGCGGCTAATTGCCCCATTTATCAGTACCAAGATGGAACGTGCTGGCGGCACTAGGGTCAGGTAATGATGGTAGTCTGCAATTTCAGAAAAGTCACAAACAAAGGTATCTTATATTGTATAACTTAAACCTGTATTCTTCTACTGTACAACAAATGTTACCCTATTGATAATTATACAGACTGGTATCCATAAATATATAATGTACAATCATCCACACAAAATCATTTGCATACAATTTATAGACACTGCCTCATCTACTAGTATTCTAGACAGCGTGACTATCTATATACTGTATATGTATGTATTGCCAATTAACACATTGTGCCCTTTGTTACTATTTGGTTAACAAGCCACAAATGGGTTGGTATTTGTCATATAATGGAACGAAGCCAGAAGAGTAACAGACTGTCTGTGGTAAGTATATGCCAGTAATTAATGCAGGAATTTAGTTGTCTGCAAACACAAGGAGAATTTTGAATGGATTTGTATTCAAAGAAAACTACCATAACCTGAATTACTACTTTCCATCTAGCCGTATTAGAATAAAAATTTCCAACAAGTACTCTGGTTCCATAAAACTGTAATAGTGTAAAAAGATATGTTTAATGACATCCTTGAAGCACATATCTTTGTTAACAGAATGAGATTCATATTCCTGTTTTCGAACCAAATAACTTAGACTTAGCATCTTTATTATTTTTCCATTCCTTTACCCTATCAGATAATCATTATATTTACAATTTCATTTTCATTATTTTCTCAAAATTTATAGATAATTTGTATGAAAAAATTATTTGTTGAAACTCAAACCAGTACAATAGAAATATTTGTAAGTTAACACGACTAGCTGCTCAGTAGAATTTGGCTGAAAATCTTTCAAGCCCGCTTCAACTTCAAGACAACTTATCATTTTGGTCAGACAATAGCTATATAGTGGTCAGTGATAGCAAGAAAACATTCTTATCACTACTATGTGGACAGATGCGTTGGCCACTCCCCCTTTGTCCAACCCGCTTCTCCTCTTGTGCTAAACGTTGCGGAACTGCACCCAACATTCAAACAGTTCTCCCTTTTTCTCTCTCCAGTTTTCTATTTTGTACTGTGAAAGTCATACACGCTTGTCATTACAGGAAATAATTCTCAGGGGACGTGTTCCGATCATCCCAGCTGCCTGTAGCGCGGAAAAACGCTCCATGACGGGAAGGTCATGCGATTGGTGAGGAAACAAGCCCAGCCCATTTGATACGCTTGGCCGATACTAACGCGCCCCAGCGGTGGCTCAGTAAAAAGAAGGGCTAAAAAAACAAGCCAGAAGAATTTCCTTCCATCTTTTCATAAAACTAATTCACTATTGTAAAAAGGAATCACAATTTGTTGGTTTTGAAAAACCTTGAGGTTTTTTTAGCGTTTTGCACCGCTCGAACATGCTAACACGTGACCCGGCAAAAATGACCTTGAGCATCACTATGTTTAGCGTCAATTTTCGGGCCAAAAGTGGGCCAGTGCACCCTGTAGTGTTCCTTATATGAATAATAGAACCTTCCCCATATACACTCATATCTCCATATGGGCCGCACAGTCTGGAGAATCGGAAACTATCGCGTGGAAAAATACCGGCTAGATCGGACGGTCGCTAGCATGGCGTGCCCAAAGACGATTCGAACCCACCGAACATGTGTGCGTTTCGACACCATTTTTCGGCATAATCTAACCAAACTACTCACCCCAACTCTTCGCATTTCTTCCCAAGACAGTTCTCCTAGTCGGATCCCAAAGAAAGACCTTCAAATCTGCAAGCTGTTGTCGCAAATTTGCCACAAATCCCTGAGATTCCTTGTCGCCTTCTCCTGCTTTGGACGCCATTTTGGTGGGGAGAGGATGCTGGGATTGACTCCTCCGCCCTCTGACGTTGATGACGTCACTCGGTAGTGCTGTGGATGATACCATCTTCTATTGCAGGGGTGTTGAATAGTTTTTCTGCGTCAATCTCTCATTCCACTGAAAGCGACGTCTGGCGGACTTGTGGACTGGTACCACTTACCAAGTTGACAATGATAGTTATAAAAGTATATAAAATTATGATTAGATTTTCACTAGCGTTTGTGCGTTTGTGTGTGTGTGTGCGTGCGTTTGTGCGTGCGTGTGTGTGCGTGCGTGTGTGTGTGTGTGTCCGTTTACATGATAACGACTAGATGGATTGGTTTCATACTTGGTGTGTTGTTGTGGTGTGACGAACACTGGAAATGATTAGACTTTGAGTTTGGGCCCTCTAGCGGCTTCCCGTTGGTACTGCAGTGGAACTTCAAGGCCCTTCATGTTTTGATTCTCATGACGGTGTTCTGCTATGGTAGCGATATCTAAGCGTTAGATACTAGTAGCTCTTGAGCTCAGAGAGAAGTGACGTAAGTTTTGGCCCTCTAGTGCGTAGGATTATGATTGCAGGAGCATTAGCTCAAGAACGGAATGGATGTTCGCGATTTTTGGTATGTACGTAGATTGAACAAATTGTAATAAAAATGAGTATGCAAATGCAACTGATAGGTACGGTCGATTGCTTTTTAGATAACGGACGAAAATTGTTGCGTCCGCGGATGTCCTCCATATAATCAAATCGACATGGCAGAAGGTACTGTACGATGTTTCTACCGTAGAAACAGCGGCTGAGGGCTGGTGCAAAGAGGGTCAGGTAAATCCATGTCCCTCCTCTCTATTCAAATGACGCCAATACCAGCCCCAGTCAGGAAGACAGGTCCTATCGGCTTTATAGTTGTATGCCGTGGATTTCAAAGGCATGGGTCCAAGACCGAAGACTCCATGCCTGTGGACACGCCAATACCAGGCCCAGTCATGGAGGTCATATCGGTTTCGTTGTATTCCGCTGCCGTGGATTTCATGGGTGAAGTCGCGAATTTCACGGATTTCATGCCTGTGGACGCGCCAATGCCAGCCCAGGCATAGAGATCCGCCTGGGCCGTGGAGTCCGTCCTGACTTGCCATGGAATTCAAACAGCCGGGGACTTTGCATGGATGAACTCCAAGGCCGGGGATTTTATGTCGGCCGGATGGACGAATACCAGCAAAAGCCGTGGAGTCCGTCTCGTCTGTTTCCATCGCACAAAGTCCAGGGACGTTTTCGAGTGAACTCTTGGATTTCATGCTTGTAGACGCGGGGAACTGACCAACAGGGGCCGATGAGTTCGTCTTGATTTGGTTCCATTGCATAGCCGAGGTCGGGACTTTGCAGGTATAAACCGTTAAGGCCTGTACACTCACCAAACCTGTACCTGCCTGAGCCTATGAGTGGCAGAGTGCGTCTTGACTTGGTTCCATTGTACAACGGGGACTTTGCAGGACTAAACTCCAAGGCCGGGGATTTCATGTCTGTAGACGCGCCAATACCAGCAAATTTTAAAAAGCCCTGCAGTCCGTCTCTACTTGGTTCCATTGCACACACGGGGGCTTTCGTTGTATTTTCCTCACGACCGGAGACTTTTCTTGGTTAAACTCCAAGACCGCGGACTTCGAATTCATGCCTAGCCTGTGGATACGCTAATACCAGTCCTTTTCATGGAGGTCCTCTCGGCTTAGTTGTATTCTGCTGCCGTGGACTTTTCATTGGTAAACTCCAAGCGACCGCGGACTTCATGCCTGTGGACGCGCCATACCAGGCCAAGCCGTGGAGTTCCTCTCGGCTGAGTAGTATTCCGCTGCAGGGGACCTGTCATGATCACAAAATAGACTAAGTTTATGATCATATACCTGTCTGATGTGATAAGATATTAGGTATTTCCACAAAAGACGACCTTGATTGTTCTCTCTAGCCAGCCTTGAGTGTAATTAACTAATTACCCCCGGCACCCTGGAGGACCTACTGTTGGCCAGGATGTTATTGGAGGGTCTAATATGTTCATACACATGTACCTGTTTGTTCCTGCATTTATGTCTACTCTTGGTCGTGTGTAAGTTCGCCATATATGTTGAAGACCTATGTATGTCGCAATCCTTTTCCTGTGTCATTAAAGAAAGGGTCATGAAAACGTTCCCAAGCAGATGCAACGCTAGTTCACCTTTATTCGCGGGGTAACCTATATCCGTTGGTCTGAAAGACATGGTATTTAGGGATATCAAGTCGACGGGCTGAAGTTTCAAATTACGAATATTGAACATATTGCAGTTTGAGGATATTGACTTATCCAGGTCAATCAATTTGATATCATAGGAATGGACGGACAGAACACTATCAGTGGTAATGCTTTAGAAAAGTACTACAAATGCATTACACAAAACGTGAGCTTTAGAAATGTAACGCTTATTCACGTGCACTATACACGTAATTATAATTACACAATGCAGTAAATGATTGTCTGGAATGATTTAACCGGGCTATCGTCGACAGCAGTTTGCCGCCATTCGTGTCAGAGATAGGTCCATAACACATGGTTCAATGAGATAATAACAGTGCATTCTACGTCACAGGGGGCGTAGTTGTTGAACGGGTTCGCCCTACCCTCACCATGTTGACGTGTCGTATGTCCGTCCCTATCTTTAGACAGCCTCGGGTTCAATGTTCGTGTCTTATCTTTTGACGGATCAGATCAAGCAGCCAAGGAGTTAAGACTATTGCAGTGTCTTTTCCTCAAGATAGACTATACGGATAGACTATACGTCCAAGACGACATTATGATTGCTCGAAGGAGTCCCTAACTTTAGGTCAACATGGTGACAGCATTGTAGATCGGTGGAGCTGAATTTTCCAACTGACCTGATATCTATGTGCTAAGATCACCGAAGAACTGCAACAACAAGAGCTGTTCTATGATTCCTGTATAATTTCGACGCACTTTTCAGGTGGGTACACCAAGTAAGTGAACTAGACCTATTGTATAGCACTGTCTGTTTGCTTTTCTTTGCCGTGTAACCAATCTAAAATCTCATTCGGGATCAACGCACCCGCTCACATTAATTACTTGGTATTTACTGTTCAATAATAGGTATGTACACCAATTTGTATATACCTTAACTTTCAAGTGCCTAAAATGATAAAGATGTGAATGTATATACAGTAATTGGTAACTTGGGAATGGATGAGAACTTGGATAAACATTGGTTACTGTCTTTGGCTCTGTAATTCCGGGTCAATTGCCTTTTAATAGTAATAGATTTCCATAAGGGCACATTCTTCAGACCAAGATCTGATGTGACATTTGTGTTAATGAGTCAAATTTTGCGGTACAATCCCTGTATTTCTTTGAACTGCTGTTAACAATGAAGATAACCTAGCATACAGCTGATGAGAATGAATTTGAACTGAGATGTAATTTCTGGTCAACAGATACAATAGAAGTCGCATAATTGCACACCACATTGACCAGTGCCTTTCGTGCAATTATCCGAATGGTGCAACAAAGCGACGTTATTAAGCTGAACCGCACCACCACAGGATTTTTGGATTTCCTGCAATTAACAGAAGTTTGCAACTATCCGTTATGCAATAGCTAGCTTCTAGTATTTAGATAGTGATAAATTCCACGTTGCATTTTGGAGATCTGACATTTGTTCTAAATGAGTGACATTTGCCGTTCAAGGATGTCAGATTCAGCGGGTCAGCAGACGACAGAGGGCGGCAACAGAAGCGACGAGGTGCCGGACAAGAGTCCAAAGAAGAGCGGCGGTAGATTCCGATCTACTTTCACGTTCTCCTTTGGACGTAAACGTTCAACCGAGAGTTCGAAAACCCAGGAAACATCTGACCACCAAGAAGGACAGTCTGCGGAAACGAAGACCAAGTCTGGACAGGCCGGCGAGGTACCACCGGTGTCCGAAGATCGGGGACGGGAAGACACCCTACCCAAAGCAGGAGACTCTTCAGTCGAGAACAAACAGAGCGATGGAAAGGTTATACAACCTTCTGGTCCTCCCCAGTCTGACGACACCATAGAAAACACAGGACAGTCTACAGAACAACAGGGACAAGAAGACAGACAGAAGAACATAGATCAATTACAACAGGCATCGACTGCGGAAAACCAAGAGTCTCCGCCTGACGCAGAAAAATCTTCAGATACCGAAGAGCACAGGGAAGACCAGGTCCTACAGTCGACCGACATTCTTGAGTCTTTCGACCCCATTGTTAACACGGGACAGTCTACAGTACAACAGAAAGAAGAGCATGATGACTGCGAAAACAAAGATCAATTACAACAGGCAGCGACCTCAGACAACCAAGAGGCTCTGCCTGAGTCAGAAAAATCTTCAGAAACCGAAGAGCACAGCGAAGACCAGGTCCTACAGCCGGCCGACATTCTGGAGTCGTTCGACCCCATTGTTAATATGGGACAGTCTACAGTACAACAGAAAGAGGGTGATGAATGCGAAAACAAAGATCAATTACAACAAGCAGCAACTCCGGACAAACAAGACGACTTTGTGCAGCAGGAGAACGTACCCATACTTGACTCAGAACAATCTACAATGGAGAACAAAGAGACAGAAGACCAGGTCCTACAATCGGCAGACATCCTTGAGTATTCCGACCCCAAAGAGAACACAGGACATTCTACAGTACAACAGGAGGATGAAGCTGGTTACAAGAATGACAACCAACTGCAAAGGCAAGTGAGTCCCGGTTATGAAGACTTTCCACCCGATCCAGAAGAATCTCTAGTGGAGAATACACAGTATGAAGAGCACAGCGAAGGCCGGGTCCTATATTCATCGGACTCAGACATTCTGGAGTCTTTCGACCCCATAGTACAAGATGATTACAAGAAGAAGGACGAAGCACAGGTGAGTCCAGACTACCAAGACGCTCCCACAGACAAAGAAGAATCTTCAGAGCAAAAGGAGCACAGCGAAGACCAGCTCGTACAGTCGTCCGACATTCTAGAGTCTTTCGACCCCTTGGATAACACAAAGCAGTATACAGGACAGCCGGGATTCGAGGATGAGGACAAAGACAACGAACAGCCGCAAAGAATTCCTTCGGCAAGTTCAGATTTCTATGACGCTCTATTCGACACAGAAGAATTTCCAGGGGAGAACAAACACGAAGAAGACCGGGTGCTACCATCGTCTGACATTCTGGATTCTTTCGATCCAATTGTACAACATGAGAATGAGGGTAAGCACAAGAAGGGCGATCAGCCACAAATGAGAGTGACTCCAGACCACGAAGATCTTCCTCAAAACCTAGACGAGCCTTCAGTACAAGAAACTAAAGAGCAGAGCGCAGACAAGGTCCTAGAATCGTCGACCATCCTTGAGTCTTTCGATCCCTTCGGCTTCGCTAACATAGAACATTCTACAGTACAACTTCAGGATGACAAAAAGAAGGAAGAGCAAACGCAAAGGCAAGTGACTCCCGGTTACCAAGATGCTCCACTCGACCCAGAAGAATCATCCTTGAAGATTGACCATTCGGATACTTTTTCATCAAGCAAAGCCTTCCATGTCAAAGTAGAGCAGAAAGACAAGGATAAACACAAGAAAGAAGACCAAACACAAAGCACAGCGAGTCCAGATGATCAAGACGCTTTACCTGACACAGAAGAGCCTCTAAAGCAGCCCTCCCAGGGACAAGAAGACAAGGTTCCAGACCAGACAAAGTTTGAAGGTTTGGAGTATCAAGATATCTCAGCACACAAGGATCAGTCATTATTGGAAGACAGCCAGGACGAAGACAATGACGACGATGATAGTCTGCTGTGGTTTGACACCCCGGAGTACTTTGACGAACCACAGCCCGAACAGCCAACATCAGGGCAAAAACAGGATGAGGAGAACGATGGAGTCAATCTGGTGCAGTCGTCCGACATTGTGAAGGTTCCACAAGACTTGGAACGGCCACAGGAGCAGTTTGGAGAACAAGGCAAGAGTCAGGTCAAAGAAGTGTCTCAAGACTCCTTATTACAACCACAACAGTTTCCTCCACCAGTCCAGAAACAGCTTGAAGAGCCAGACAACAGCCGTGCTCTACAGTCGTCAGATATCTTGGAGTTTTACGATGACAAAGAAGAGCACAGAATGCGTAACAATAGAGAGCTGTCTAATAAGGATACCGCACACCATAAGAAAGAGTCCCAAGAACATGCTAGCGACTTGCAGCAAGGTCTACCATTCTTTGAAGATGCAGACCACTTTGATGCTCCAACCCTCCAAGACCTGTCCGTTGTCCAGCAGCACCAGGCCGACAAAAACGATACCAGCCAGGATCTACTTTTGACAGAAGGTCCGGAAGAAAGGGACGTCTCCACGATCGCAGAACAGTCTGCTGTTGAGCAGTACCCGGCTGAAGAAAGCGAACCGGGCCAGGTAATTGTACCATCCGAAAGCCTGGAAGACTTACCCCACACAAAGAAGCCCGTGGTTCAGGAAGACCAGCAGGAGACAGGCAATGTTCCAGCTCCAGAGTCGGATGGATCAGAGTTCTATGACGAACCAAAACAGGATGAAGACGACAAAGCAAGCCATACTGTTAGTACTACCGACCAAAAAGTCTCACCAACTGTCCCCACAAAGGAACACAAAGGTAAAGAACCAGACACAGCCCAGGCACCGCCTCTGTCAGAAAGCACAGAAGACAATGATGTTTTACCACACTCGAAGCAGCCTGTGGGACAACAGGAGAAGATCAAAGAGAAGGAGACAGGCGATGTTTCATCTGATTCCGACAGTTCAGAATTCCAGGATGTGCCGTTACACGATGACGAGGATGAAGCTAGCCAGTCCGATAGTTCGAAAGACAAGGAGAGCTCAACTCTCTACAAACAGTCTATAACACAGCAGCGCCAACGTCAAGAACAGGAAACAAGCGAGGTACTACCGTTGTCCGAAGATCCAAAAGACAAGAATGCTCTACCCCACAAGACCATAGAGAAGGAGAGAGATGTTTCCTCTGAGTCGGGTAGTTCAGAGTTCGATGATGTGCCGTTAGAGGATGTAGATGATGAAGCGAGCGAGTCCAGTAGTTCAACGGACCAGGAAGCCCCACCTGTCCACATACAGTCTACAACACATCAACGCAAAGGTAAAGAACATGCCACAAGCAAGACGATACCATTGCCTGAAAGTCAGAAGGACCAGAAGGACAAATCCCTTCCAGAACAGCCCACTGTTCAGGTGTACGAAGCTGAGAAAGAGAAGAACAACCAGGGGATACAGTTGTCGGAAGGAAAAGAAATCCTAGGTGTGTCGCCAAACCCAGAACAACACGAGGAAAGGAAGATACCAACATTGTCTGAAGGTTCAAAACCACAGCAGGATAAAGCTAAAGATGACGACCTGAACAAGGTGCTGTTGTTTGATCCAGAGGACCAGGGTCCACCATTGTCCGAGGGTTCGACAGACCAAGACGACAAGCCTCTTCAGTACTTCAACACTTCATCGGAGTCGGACAGTTCGGAGTTCCAAGACGTATCTTCCGACGACGAAGACGTCTCGACCGTTCCACCAGAGTTGGCCCAGGTACGACAGCACCAAGCCGAAGAACAGAAAAGCCAGTTGCCAGAGGGTCTAAAGGGTCAAGATACCTCATCACACGCAAAGCAGTCCACGGTACAGAAACACAAGACTGAAGAGCGCGACAGAACCAAGATGGCATCGGAGTCGGACAGTGATGACGTGCCGTCTCCCGTGGAACGTTTCCCCAAGCAGAGGTTTGAGGAGAAGGGAGTCGACAAGAGTCGCACATCTGTGGAGTCGGACATTCTTGAAGACGAGGGTGTCATGTTAAGTCCGCTAACTCCACAGCCGGACAAGCACAACCTAGCTCTAGAAAGCTCAGAAGATGTAAAGCGAAAACAAGGAAGAGCAATTTCGCCGAAACCACATGCCTTAGAAAACAGGCTTCTCGAAGCTAACGCGACTATTGCGACCCTGTTGGAAGAATTAGACCAGGTACGCGGTGAGATCAAAGAAAGGGCGAATATAACAACAGACCAAGAAACAGAGAGTAAAAGAGAGCAACAAAAAGAGTCAGAGTATCGACACGAGTCAGACACTCAAACACCTGTAAGTTCAGCTGTAGAAATAGGAGTCAACACAGAAGGAGACAGTTTTAGCCAAACGCTTGAGACAAAAGCAGACTCAAACACAGCGATGGGCGACAACAAATCTAAGAAACCACTCAAGACGGTCAGTCGTGGGATTCAGACAGACTTCACAGACAGCACAGATTCTGTACAAGCTAAGAGCGAAGATGTGGAAAACGTCAAAGGGAAAAAGCCAACAGGAAAGACAGACACTAAAAGCAAGAAGAAGAGCGCAATGGTCGAGATGCTGAATGAAGACGAAGAGTTGAGAGCCACGTCTAACATCGCAGAAAATCTTAAGAGGGCGCTGGCCGCGAAGTCTAAGAGCGAACAACAAGGAAAGGCAGAAGCTCCTCCTCCCCCTGAAGAAGTCAAGGTGGAGGAGATACGTCATCTTGACAGGATCATATTTGGCGGGAAAGGTTCGGACCCGGGAAAGTTCAACCGGCCTCGAGGAGTCGCCGTGTCACCGAAGAGCGAAATCTTCGTGGCCGATCGAGACAACAGACGAATCCAAGTCCACAACATGAAGGGGGAGACCATCCGACAAATCCCGACCACTGTGCCTGGACAAGAAAACCTGACCATGCGGCCGGACGACATTGCCATAGACGGCAACGACCTGCTGTGGATAGTGGGGAGCGACTGGTCGACGGAGTTTGTGATCCCGTACACCATGGAGGGCGAGCCGCTGGGGAAGTTTCACCTGCCGGATACCGTGAGATTCCGCGGGATCACCGTTAACCCACGCAACGACCACGTCATCGTGTCTTTGACGGACAAAACGTTTGGAACGCGCGGTGAAGTGAGGATTTTCCGACCGGACGGCTACCAACTACGGAGGGTTGGCATCAACCAAGGCATGGTCGCTCCAATGTTCGTCACTTTGGACAAGGAAGACAACATCCTAGTATCAGACTACGGCACGCACTCTGTATACGCATACGACCAAGAAGGGACGTTCTTGTTCAAGTTTGGAGGGTACGGCAGTGGCGTTGGTCAGCTGAAGGACCCTCGTGGTATCTGCGTGGACAGTTCGGGAAACATCATCGTGGCTGACTTCGGGAACAAGCGGCTAGAGATGTTCACCAACCGCGGGAAGTTCCTCCGACACGTCACCGACAGTACGGGACGGCCTGACGGCATCGCAGTGGGGCCAGACGGACAGTTAGTGGTGACTGAATGGAACCATACAGCGTCTATCATACCGAGTTACTAGTTCACGTGCGTACGTATTGAAGTCCGCATGAGGTCCGTATGGAGTACGGAGTTCAGAGAAGATAGCTGGAAGCGGAGTTTTTTTTTTTTGCGACCAGCTAACTCCTCTGGTATGTTATCTGGCTATTTTTGTTATCAATTTTTTTTCCAGCGACCTGTGGAGCCTGGTAGAGGATAAGACTTCCATACGGACCTCATACGGAATTAATATGCACGTGTGAAGCAAACTTTAGCCAATGAGGTTATATTTGAAAGAACAGACGGTGAATGTATATTAATTGTGCTAATAAGAAATTTCTTTGCATATCATTTGTTTTGTAATGAGACAAAATCACTTGGCGAAGGAACGCGGCGGTGGAACTCTAGTTGGATAATGTAGAGCGGAGAAGACTACGTAGAGCGGTTTCAAGTGGTTTGAACTGTTTGTAAAAAATGTAGGAAATAATCAAATACACTTTCCTTTATATCATTACCACTAACCATGATGCACTTAAGATATGTACTCAGCAAATTTTATATTTGCTTTCGCTCTACCTGGGATTGAACTAAGATATCCTGTCGGTGTTGTTAAAGTTCATTTGTAAATTCTAACAGTGGAATAGTCATGTCGCGAAGTAAAAAAAACAAGTATCACTTACGTACTTCCTTTAGTACCAAGAATGTAATTTTGAGATGGGCCCAGTAAACAGGTTTTACCATACTCCCATCGTCTGTATTCATTGGTATAGACTTTCTGCTTTCATGATGCCGAGCGTGTATATCTGTTGTATTACTTTTATGACCTCGTTGGAACGAAGAGAAACAGAGAAACGAGGGTACAAATGTTGAAACAAGACATACACAAGTCAGCGGTGACAGACCACATTGCAAGAAATCGTTAAACATAGCCTAACAAAATGGGAAGGGCCCAAGGTCATAGAGGGCAACAAGACCATATTATGTCCGGGACAAGAGATACAACGAAAAAAAAACCCCACACATCTATGATATAGTCTTATAGTCTAATTATGCAAATGAATCCCTATTTTTCATAGTCTGTTCTTCGTATTGTACATCTTTGTCTAAGCTACCTACACACAGAAAAACAGAAATATTTCACATCTCACATTCAGTTATATACAACATGAACTGCAATGAAAAATCTCTGTGGACCTTTGAAGATTGACACCTGTCTCGACCAATAGCGACGCTCCAATATGACACCATGCGCATGCATGTACATTCCATGAACTACACAATGTTCAGCAGAAAATTAGGCTTTAGATGCCTGTATTGGATGAGGATGTTCACGAGATCGTGAACTTAGATAGAAGAACAAAGGATCGAGTCGATGCCTTAACCACGCCCCTTACAAGCAGTGTGAATTATAATTATAACTGTCCAGTGTTCTGTGCAGACCACAGTTGCGGGTAGGCGACACAGCAAATCGCGTGGTCTATGCCACGGAGCGTTTGAAAACAAATCGTGTTTTCTTAACTTATTTGCTGAAGATGAGCAGAGAAACTGCTATGTGTCGACCACGACGGCCCGCACCGTGAGCGTGCTCCGGGTACGCCCGGCTCGCCGGGGACGGTGTTCTCGGTGGCGGCGGCTCTGGTCTCCGTCGTGTCGCTTGTCACCATCATATAGGGCATGTCTCTCGTCACAAATCTTCTATACAAATATTCCCTTAATGTACAGCCGAAGAAAACATTGTTGAAACATCAGGGCGTCCTTGGTTGGCAGAGATAATTTGTTTTTAACAAAACCAGTGACTTGAACTAACTTTTCTTAGATTTTGAAGTCTCGCATTTTGCCCCTTTATTGATGACGCCTGTCACACTGTCAGTTATGGATAATAAACAAAGGAGCTGGTACGCTATCCCCGCCCCATTAATTTATACCTGAGGTGTTCTTCGCAAACCCCAGTAGCGGGGAGGCAACACAGCAGAGCGGACTAGGTCTGAAAGTGTCACGGAGTATTTGAAAAAAAAATTCTGCGTTTTCTCAAGTAATATTTGCTAAAAATGAGGGCAGAAAAGCTGCTACGTGGCGACTGCGACGGCCCGCACCGTGAGCGTGTCCCGGATACGTCCGGCTCGCTGGGGACGGTGTTCTCGGTGGCGGCGGCTCTCGTGTCGGTCGTGTCGCTGGTCGCCGTCGTGCAGGACAGGTCGCTCGTCACAAGTCTTCAGATCGAGGTATCTTCCCTCAAGATCCAGGTATCTTCGCTTCAAATCCAGGTGGAAGTCGAACAGGAACAAAAGAGCCGCACTGAAATTGTGGTAACGTCTCTCCAGTCCCAGCTCGACCAAGAGAAAAGTGAGGTTCTGGACCTTAAAGAACGACTTCTAATCTTAGAGGAGGAGAAAATGGACTCTGGTTCCTTACAGGAACATCTACAAAGGTTCGAGACCCAGGTCCAAGACGGGGGCGATCTTGAGCAAAACTTCAGCACAAATGAAGAGGTAGGCAGCTTTATTTTGCCGCCGTAAATCAATGGTTCAGGTCGAGTTATTTTAGCTGAGAAATTGCACAGGGTAACAAGTTGAATTATCTCTATTGAAATGTCGGAGATCTACAACTTTTATAGATCTATAGTGTCTCTATCATATATAGTAGTGTGGTTTTGATCTTTGATTACTAGTCTTAGCGAGGTCCTAGTCTATAGCTAGAACGATATAGAACATTTCTTGACGGTTAGACATGAACTGATAACATCAGCAGGATTTTTGCAAATATTTGTTTCCTGTTCGTCAAGTTTCCATCGCTGCCGTGCGTCACAGGGTAAAGGTTAGTCTCCGAGCAGATACAGGGTGGAAAACCGTACTGTCCGAACAAGGGTGTCCTTGGTCCGACTTGTCCGACAGCTAGATGAAACAATGGTGCGCCAGAGGGCGAAAATGGATAATTGACACATGACGTAGTTTGTCTTATCTACATGTAACGTTACATGTAACGATTAACTCAATCATGTCATGGAACAGACTCAACAGCTAGCGCACGTATATTCGTCTTTCAACGCGACATAAAATAACAAAAAGGAAGAATTTGCAATCTTGACTCTTGTCGTAACTTTGAAAACCACCGACCACAAATCAGTATGGAGCCTAATCTTAACTTATCTAAGAGGGTCTGCATGCCTTTTTCCGTTAAGCGTTACGAGCCATTTTAATTCACCGTTAATCGTTACCGACCCTCTCTAATTTAACGTTAATCGTTATCGGTATATTCTTCGTGAAGCGTTATTGGTCGTTTTAATTCAACGTTAACCGTTATTTGTTATCCCGAATTCACCGTTAAGCGTTACCAAGAAATTCTTCGTAACCCGTTATACACACGAAGTCAAATGCCAGATAGAACCCCGGGAAATGCAGGAAATGGCGTTTCAAAGGGTCCAGATTTCAAAATTTTCTCCGAGCCTCCCGGCCTTCGGCTCTGGACAGGGTAAAATATGTTGCGGAAGCGTCGCCCTCAGAAACTTTATCACTCATACAGATTTCAGTGTAAACTTAGCTTAGTTTCGGGCAAAAAGTACTCCTAAAATGCAGAAAATGAGGTTTCTTCGGACCTTCCTTGCGACGGATGGCGCCTTTGGCGTTCACGATGTCATGGTGAAAATATGTTAGGGGCGTGGGTAGGCACAGAAACCTTTTCTCTCTAATAAAATGTCATTTAATTTAGCTTCGTCTTACAGCAAAATGTGTCCTTCAAAATGCAGTAAATGGCGTTTCAGACGGTCCATATTTTAATTTTCCCGGACTTATATTGCAACGTCTCGTGCCTTCTGAGCTCGAAATGGTAAAATATGTCGGGGGCTCTGGGGGTGGAGGCCAAAGCTATAATCATTGTGTAATTTGATGAAAATGTCAAAATCAACCTAGCTTAGTCAGTCGGCAAAATTTGCCGAAAATACAGGAAACAGCATTTAAGAGGGTCTTGATTCTAAAATTTTCCCGGGGGAGCATACCCCCGGACCCCCCTGGGATGCGTCGTGCCTTCGTCGCTCCATGTGCTGAAACAATAGTTCAATCCCCCCATAAGAAATTTGCTGCCGCCGTCTCTGTGAAGGCCCGGGAACTCTGCCTCCGTCAATTTACAGATGTCATGGACATTGTCCCTGTCATTCCTCCGGGTTCTGGGCACCTTTTGCTTTGTCATTAGTCGGATATTTTCCCCCATTGATATAGCTACTCTAGCGTTGTATAAATAGAAATGCACGTCAATGTTACTTTCAACGGTGTTATGTTTTGTAACTCCTTCTGAATTTACCGTTAAGCGTTACCGGGCATCCTGAATTTACCGTTAACCGTTACCGGGCCTCCTGAATTCACCGTTAAGCGTTACCAAGACCCCCCCCCCCCCCCCCCCCCATGCAGACCCTCATCTAACAGTCAGTTATAGAATCACTTCAATCAGATACTGTAATATATTGTATTGACCGTTTCTTCTTTTCCTTGCTCCTTTTGCTTTAATTATAGTCGGAGTTTTCGGACAGTGTTGTTGATGAAGTTGATCAAGATCATAATACATCATATTCTGACACCCCCTGGCAACTTGAGGATGAACTGCACGACAGAACAAAGAGATCAAGTGGTCAGTATCTACCATCAGGTGTTGGACCCTGTGTTACTGTTATATTTACAATATAGGAAAAAGTTCATACTAGATTTCATACCAGGCCATTAGAACGGATCTAGAGACATGTGTGCACTTTTGTTTTACAATCTAAAAATTTTGGATTGTTTATTTGCAGTCGTCATCCAAATCTTCCATTCTTTTAATGTTCCAGGGTGCACTGTAGGGTGCAAAGGACAGAAGGGGGATCAGGGATTGAGAGGAGTAAGGGGATTGAGAGGACCAAGGGGATGGAGAGGCCTGAGAGGGCCGTGGGGAGTGAAGGTATACATTGGATTCCACTTGTTTCCATGTTAATGATTTACATACCAAATGAATGAAGTAGATACTATGCCTGATGCTCATTAGAGTTTGATTCTGTAATGTTTATTAAGGCTAGAAAGTTTGAGAGTAATACATGTACAGAACATCTACACAGTTGCCCATTACAATGATTAAAAGTTGTATGTATCAAAAGACTAATCGCTATGCCACTTTAGCTGAGTGGTTTAATTCATAAGAAACAGACATTACATTAATTGTTTCTTACCTTCACCAGAAGGCTATGTTTTGAGCCTTTGTCTCTCTGTGTGAACAGCATAGCTGGCACCGTTGGCACATTAATCTTGACAGACTTTTCGAAGGCGTTCGACCGTGTGTGTCATACCACTGCCATCAACAAACTTTTATCCATGGGTACACGAGCATCACTGATTCCATGGCTATGCAGCTTTATGTCTAACCGCAGACAGCGTGTCCGGTATCAGAATTCCATGTCCGACTGGGAAACCCTAACGTCCGGAGTGGCCCAGGGGACCTTACTTGGCCCACTGGTGTTCCTAGCCATGATCAACGACGCCACGCCCACTACCAATAACCCTCACTGGAAGTACGTGGATGATTTAAACCTTGGAGAAGTTAGGATAGGGACAAATCCATCTAATCTTCAGACCGACCTTGACTCTCTTGACACTTGGTCTGAACAGAACTCTATGTTGCTTAACCCCAAAAAATGTAAAGCAATGCACTTTTGTTTTATGCGTATTCCCCCGGCGATGCCTCCTCTAACCCTCGGTGGACAGACACTTGGCATCGTCACACAAGCCAAACTACTCGGTTTGCACATCCGGTCAGACTTACGGTGGTCCGATCAAGTTGATGTCATGGTGTCAAAGGGCAGCAGACGGCTGTATCTCCTCAGTAGGCTTCGTCGAGCGGGTCTCACTTGCGCTGACCTCATCACCGTGTATTGTGGATACATAAGACCTACATTGGAATATGCTGCTCCGTGCTGGAACGCAGGGCTCACAAAAAGTCAATCTAACAGTCTAGAAAGAATCCAGAAACGGGCTTGCAGAATCATGTTGGGGAGTCAGTACTTGTCGTACTCTGAAGCCCTTATCACACTTGGCCTCCAACGCCTGTCAGAACGCAGACTGTCTCTGTGCCAGGACTTTGCCCTTGCAGTATCCAAATCTGCAAGGTATGCCCCCTGGGTGCCCCCAGCCCGCAACCAGCCACACAGCATGCAGCTCAGGCGCACCCGGCCCTACAAACTGCCAACTGGTACCAAGCGGTACCTCACTAGCCCAGTCCCTTCAATTTTGAACATTCTGAACGCACTGTAACACTGAAGTTGAAATGTGCTTCAGATTCTCTCTGTACCCTTGTCGATTGTCAACAGTGAATAACTGACTGTGTTTGTACATTATATTCCGATGTAAATAGTTTAAACGATTTTTATAAATGACATAGTTTTTATATGATAAATATGTATATAGCAGTAAATCGTGTACATGTACTTGTCGAAATTCGCACTCGTAATTTAAATTTTAAATTGTGTTTGCATCTAAGCCACTATTGTGATTGAAAAGCTGCACAATTCAGCCTCCTCTGGCGGCTGCAAGGTTGCTTTTAGTTCGTGTCATTTGTATTTCTGTGAAACGAATAAACCAGTCTACTACTACTACATAGCTAGAGAAGCCTTGGATGGATCATGATGAGTGGGTGATGTAGGTGGGTAGGGGTGAGAAAAACAGAGGTCAAGTTCGATGATGGGCCCCCTAGCGGCTTGCTAAAGCACTGCAGCAGAACTTCCAAGTTTGATATATCTCGTTTCTGGATATGCTGTGGTCGTGATTTTTGAGTGGTAGATTCCCCTTTGGGCAGAGAGTAAGTGCTGTGATTTTGGGCCCCCTATCGACTTTTTGGAACTGCAGGAGTCGATTTCCTGTCAAACTTTGGGCGAGAATAACTTGACAATGTGTTGATGGATCATCATGATTTTTGGTATGTAGTCAGCCTAAGAGATGACTGACATAATGAGATACTAATAATGCAAATCAACAGCTAACTTGCATAAGTAATGAGGAAAGTTTATAAGTCCACTGCATTCCATGATAGGACTTTCAAACTTATGTAAGTTTGTCACATATGTAACTGAGAGAGAAATGTCAATAGATATAAATTATGCAAATGATGGCCTCATTTGCATAATTGATGAGAAAATATCATAATTCCATAGTTGGTAAATGACGGGAATTTCACACTTACACAATTATGAAGCTTATTGAAGGTGAACATTATTAGCCATAAATCATGGAAATCAGTTTAATCAAAAACTAGAGTTCAACGAACACATACCTTTGCCAAATAAACCAGGTTTGTTATGTAGAATGATGTCTGTAGACATAGATGTGTTACTCATTACATTTTATTTTATATGCCTGGAGTTGGTTCATAACATTTCGCCATTGCTTATGCAAATTAGATCCCTATGCAGATTAGATTTACATAATAATATTAAATTGTATCAAGCATCATTTAAGCTATCAGCATACCAAAAATCATGATCATCCTTTCATCCCTTATTCTCTTTCAAAGTAGGAAACTAAACCGGCTCCTGCAGTTCAAGAAAAGACGTTAAGCGGACCCAAACATTCACCTCTTATTCTCTGCCATCTTTTTCAGTTACATATGTGACAAGTTTGAAAGTCCTATCACGGAATGCAGTGGATTTATCTTTCCTCATTAATCATGCAGATTAGCTGTTAATTTGCATAACTAGTATCTCATTATGTAAGTTTTTACTTCGGCTATCTACATACCAAAAATCATGACGATCCGTCAACACGTTCATGTTTTGCTATCAATCATGCAATTGAGATCATCATTTGCATAATAAATGTGTATTGATATTTCCTTCTTTCTTAGCTAAAAATGTGACAAGTTTGAAAGTCCTGTAAGGAATGCAGTGGATTTACAAACTTTTCTCATTAATTATGCAAATTAGCAGTCGATTTGCATAATTATAATTCCATCATGTAAGTCTTCCCTTTGGCTATCTACATACCAAAAACCATGACGATCCGTCAACACGTTTATATTTTCTCATTAATTATGCAAATGAGACCGTCATTTCCATAATAAATAAGCATTGATATTTCTCTCTTCCTCATCTATATATGTGACAAGTTTGAAAGTCCTATCATGAAATGCAGTGGATTTATAAACTTTCCTCATTAATTATGCAAATTAGTTGCTGATTTGCATAATTGGTATTCCATTGTGTACATTGTTACTTGGGCTATCTACATACCAAAAACCATGACGATCCATCAACACGTTCTCGAGTTATTCTCGTCCAAAGTTTGAAAGGAAATCGGCGACTGCAGTTCCAAACAAGCCGCTAGGGGGTCCAAACTAAAAGCACTTACTCTCTGCCCCAAGGGCTATCTACCACTCAAAAATCATAACCACAGCAGGTCCAGAACACGAGATAAAAAAAATTGAGGTTTTGCTGCAGTACCTTAGCAAGCCGCTAGGGGGCCCATTATCGAACTTGACCTTCGTTTTCCCGACCCCTACCCACCTACCAAATATTATTGGGATCCATCAAAGGCTTCTTGAGTTATACTGTTAACACACAGACAGACAGACAGACACACAGACTCACAATCCTAAAACATAACCTTAGCCATTCTGGCAAAGGTAATAAAAATGTACTTTTCACACTGACAGGGAGCAAAGGGCAGTCCAGCCGGCCCTAGGGGTTACCGTGGCTACTCAGGCTCTAAGGGACAGAAGGGTGATCGCGGACTGACCGGTCCTTCTATTCAAGGTCAGAAGGGTGACCGTGGCCTGACAGGTTACCGTGGCTACCCTGGATCCAAGGGTCAGAAAGGTGACCGTGGTTTGACCGGTACATCTATCCAGGGACCCAAGGGTGATCGTGGTTACTCCGGCTCAAAGGGACAGAAAGGTGACCGCGGCCTGACCGGTACATCTATCCAGGGACCGAAGGGTGACCGTGGCCCAGTCGGTCCTAAAGGTGACCATGGCTCTGCAGGCTCCAAGGGACAGAAGGGTGCCATAGGTCTCACTGGTCCTGCTCCACAGACATACATCCGGCGATGTGAGTACATTGAAACTTATAATGATTTCCTTGATCTTTAATACTGTCTAGAACCAAAAATAAAGTTCCATGACCTCATACCTTCTCCAAATGATGTGAACCTTATTGAGTTAAGTATTGTATTTACCAGACTATGCAAATAAGTTTGCATTTGTATAAATTGTCTCAGTTGATCATCTTCTCTACCCAAATAGCATCGTTCCAAGTCTGAAAGTTGTATCTAAGTAAAGAAGGACATTGTTGCATTTCCTCAAAAAGTATGTACCTGTAGGTGTGACCCTGACATGCATGAATAATCATATCTTATGTTCCTTTTTAATCACTTTTACTTAGCTTCAAAATGCTGCTAGTGTGAAATTTCCATCATTTACCACTGTGGAAATATAGCTACTGTATTTGCATAGTTGACATCTATCAACATTACTCCCATTTCCCACATTACATGTGACAAGTCTGAGACTCCTATCACGGAATGCAGCAGATTTATGAACTTTCCTTTGATTTACATAATTAGCATTTTATATGTGTCATCACTTAGGCTATCTACATACAAAAAATCTTCACAATTTGTCAACATGTTCTTGAGTTATTCTCTGTAAAACTTTGAAACGATATCAGCCATTGTAGTTCCAAAAAAACCCACTAGGGGTCATTGAATTAAGAAGACCTAATTGGGTTGGAAAATACCATTTCAGGTGAAGTTGGAAAGGTGGATAGTGGATCTGGAGGTGAGCATATTCTCCACAGCACTGCCAGAGCCTGGCGACAAGTGTGCAAACACTACCACTTCAGAAGTCCCTTTCATGTCGCACCAATCGTTCATCTCAGCTCTATCCTCGAGGACAGCTTTGCTGGAGGGCATAGGATAGAACTAACTGTCAAACGACGTACAGAACGCTATGTGGAAGTTTGCATGGCAACTTGGTGGGATTCCCGATGGCATCAGGTAATTGTGTCTATCTTAGCTTGTGCCTGAATGAAGATTAAATATTCTAAAACTGGCCATGTCAACCGATCACTTTTACATTCTGTGCGATTACTACAGGATTTGTCTGAAGTTGAAACATCAAACAGGAAATACATGCCTCTGACAAAGAGATTACCTTTTGTACTGTTTGTAAACAATTGTGATGCAAGAAGCAATACATTTATTTCTTTAGTTTTTGATAAGTCTTAACTGATCTTAAGACTGTCATCCCATTAGCAGGTTCCTTTGTTTTCATTTTTCTTTATGGGCTTGATTCTGTCATGATGTTTTTAAGAAAGAAGTGATTCATTATCGGGTCTTCAGCATATTCCTTTTCAAATGCCGCTTTTTGGTGGTTAGTTACTAATAGTTAGCATGTAACTAAAGAAGGCAATGAGCAGTAATAGGTGGATTTTCATGACATTGTCCTTACAAATAGATTAAAAAGGTATGCATGTTGAATGTAATTTTTTAAAGCTTTTCTTTGCTATGGTTTTTAATTTGTAAAGTCTTGTCTGTAGTATATTTTGGTATTTTCACTGGTTTCCTGAGATGATGTAAAATTGTGAATGTTAGTGTTACATTATTCATTGCCAATCTAGTATATATGCATATTCACAAGACTATCCATGCTATTTATATTTCAGCCATACCATAGGTATGGTGAAATATATTGTTATATTGCAATCCCCATACATAGTATGGGATGCAATATATTGTTATATTGCAATCCATACATAGTATGGGATTGCAATATATTGCTTTTCCTTTGTTTCTTCTCCTGTCAAATCTTCAAATGGATTCTACTTTTTCATTTTGGGGCCAAATGAGCTGAAATTTGGCATGGAGGTAGGGATAGCAAATACCCCCAGACATTTTTTTCACTTTTTCGATAGAGGCCTTAGAAATTATGATATTTAGGGTTTTTGGTCATTTTTAGACAAAATATGTATATTTTGGGTCCCTGTGCCCTGGTATTACAAGCTAATGACCCGAAATTTGGTACAGAGGTGCATTGGACATATGAGCACAGGAAATCATCAACACTTTGTTCATAGATCACTTCAAAAATGAGTTATTTTAGGGGTTTTGTCCATTTTTGACTAAAAATGTATATTTTTGGCTCCTATGCCCTTGTATTAAAACCAAATGACCTGAAATTTGGTACATAGGTGCGTTTGACATATGACCACAGAACCCCATCAACGCTTTATTCATAGAGCACTTATAAAATAAGTTATTTTAGGGGTTTTGGCCATTTTTGACTAAAAATGTATATTTGTTGCTCCTATGCCCTTGTATAGAAACCAAATGACCTGAAAGTTGGTACAGAGGTGCATTGAACATATGCTCACAGGACCCCATTGACACTTTCTTCATAGATCACTTCAAAAATGAGTTATTTTGGGGTTTTCAGTCATTTTTGACTAAAAATGTATATTTTTGGCTTCTATGCCCTTGTATGTAAACCAAATAACCTGAAATTTGGTACAAAGGTAAATTGGACATATGACAACAGGACCCCATCAACACTTTCTTCATAGAGCACTTATAAAATGAGTTATTTTGGGATTTTTAGCCACTTTTAACTAAAAATGTATATTTTTGGCTACTATGCCCTTATATTGAAACCAAATGACCTAAAATTCGGCATGAAGGTGTGTAGGACAAGTGCCCACGGTACTTCATTTTCCCTTGGAGCAAACATTACTTCAAATTGTTGAATTTGGGGATTTTTTCAAGGATGAAGATGGATTGCAATATGCTGTATTTGCTTCTAAGCAAATGTCGGCCTTTCTAGTATTCGTAATGTTTCTTCTTTCTTTCTTTCTTTCTTTCTTTCTCCTGTCAAATCTTCAGAGCACGGTATCTCCGTTGTTCCTGAACCGAATGACTTGAAATTTGGCACAAGGGTAGAGTGGGCCAATACCCCCAGACATTTTTTTTCATGTCTGCCTTTAACATGATTTTATTAAGGTTTTTTTGTCATCTTAAGACCAAAACTGTATATTCTGGCCCCCTGTACCCTGGTATTATAACCGAATGAGCTGAAATTTGGCACAGATGTGCCTTCATAATTCCCCCATATCAATATCACTTTTGGTGTACAGTATAACAAAATGCTTATTTTTGTGATTTTTAGGTCATTTTTTGACCAAAAAAGGACACTTTTGGCTCCTGTACCCTGGTTTTAGAACCGGATGACCTGAAATTTAATATAGGAGTGCCCTAGACATATGCGCACATGGATTCATTAACACTTGAGTCATACAGTACAACAAAGTGCTTAATTTTGCGATTATTTGGCCATTTTATGACCAAAAACGTACACTTATGGCTCTTGTGCTCTGGTTTTAAAAGCAAATGACCTAAATTTTGGTAAAAGGGTGCACTAGATATTTATTCAAATGACACATGTATAATTGTTTGCATAAACTACTTCAAAATGATATATTTGGGGATTTTTTGGTCATTTTCCAATAGCAAGAGGGGTCAATGACCTTAAGGTCGTTGACCCCCAGCTGCAGATTGCACCTACTGGCAAGTAGGTCTATTCAATCTAATTAGATAGGTAACCAATCACTTAGCCTGAATCTATATCCTAAAGAGGGGGGGGGGGGTGGGGGTGGCAGCCAATCAGCGAGCCCGGTGTTATCTGGAAGAGTCCATTCTTACACGGAGGGGTTGATTTTTTTAAAATTCATCATTGGACTGGTGAAGTCTTTCAGTGGGTGTATTTTTAGACAGGTCTATTTTGCAATTTTACAGAAGTTGTGCTGGAAGAGTCTATTCTCGCACAGAGGGGGGATTTTTAAAAATTCATTTTTGGACTTTGGTGACTACAAGTTTGTCAAAGTCTTTCAGTAGGGTTATTTTTGGACTGGTCTAATTTGCAATTTTACATGGGTGTGCTGGAAGAGTCCATTCTTGCATGGAGGGAGGCTTTTTTAAAAATCCATTTTTTGGACTTTAGTGATTATGTTAAAGTCCTATTTTAGCAGATGTATTTTTGGACTGCTCTACTTTACATGGAAGGGTCCGGAACTGGGTTTGCACACGGAAGGGGATTTTTCAAATTCAGTTTTGTACGGGTGATGATTCAAAATTCAATTTTTAGTGGAAGTGTTTTTAGACTGGTCTATTATACCTTTTCATGCACTGGGACCTTTTTTTGCTAAATTCAATTTTGGATTTGGTTTCTTATTCAAAAAGCCAAGGTTTCAGTGGGAGTATTTCTGGACTGGTCTATTGTGCAAATTCATATAGGGTGCACTGGAGTCCATTCTTGAACGGGGGAATTTTGTAAGATTCATTTTTGGGTTAAACCGTCATTAGTAAAAGTGATTTTTCAAATGGGTGATTTTGAAATAGTCTATTGTTGCATGGGGAGGGAGATGGCTGAAATATGCTGTATTTGCTCTCAAGCAAATGTCTGCCTTTCTAGTTTGCAGATACAGTCTTACCAAAAGGCACAAAAATGTATTTCTTAGGTACAGTTGATCTTCCTTTATGGATGTATGCTATGAAGTTAAAGCCTATTCTATTTGGAACTAAGGGTATAATGAAGTAATAAAACAATAAAATAATAAAATGCAATGGTTCTGCATCTTGAAGGTTTATTGTACTTGTGTAGTCCAGTAGCATGTTACTCCTATATTAGGCTCCACAAATTATTTTCTCGGACATTTTATGGTGAAAATAAAGCAAGTTGAGGTCATAAAGTCTCTGGCTTTGTTTTCATTCAATTTATATTTTTTTCCTGTTAGGTCAAGTAGATTTGACTATTTGAATGACATTTGCACATGCATCAATTTTCATACGTTAAAAAAGTTTCAACCATACTGTAAATTGTACAAAGCTGCTGCAAAACGGGTATTACTAAAAAAATGTTGTAAGTTGAAAAAAAATATATCGACAAACAGATACAAATCTTGTAGAAATGAAAGTCAATTTTAAAGTCCAAGAAGATCAGATGAAACTTAAGGACAAAGAGTCAATTGTTCTGTATATGTACTCTGCGTGCTTAAGTCATTTGTTCAACCTTCCTGACGACTTTGACTTCAAAATGAAGACATTCAAATTTCTTTTTTGATAATTTCTTTTTCATTCACATGCATCAGTTTTGGGGTTCATAGAGGATGTCATCCATATTATCAAATTAACATGGCCTTAACCACACTTTAACAATACGAGAAGCAACAAATTGAATTGGTGTGGAATTGGTACAAAGGCAGTTATTTCAGTTGGAATCACTATGATATGACTTTTTGATGTGGCACTATCACCACAGCTGTATCATCACTCACAAATTAAAGCAAACCTATAATAAAAACCTGTAATAAATAATTTTGTACACATGTACATGTATCTCTCTCATATTAGGTCTAGAGACGCAAAGACAGACATTGTCTTATTTATCTCTCATAAAAAATTAAAATGAAAACTACTTGGCACATGGCTATGAAAAAGTCAATCTCTACAAAGGATGCGCAACAATAACAACACATACATATTAAAACATATGCAAAAAATAATTTGATAATTTATCTTGTACCACATTTCACATCATACTGATAATAGCAGTTTTGTTGTTTTAACAATACAACATGCATGTATGGTATGGGTGTGTGCTGTAACTAGCCTGGATGCCAGACACCCAATTTCAAGGGGGCCTGTTGTAGAATTTCCTTGGGGTATTTTGTCCCTGGAGCCGAGGAGTTTGCCTGTGTAGGTCCTTGAACAGTCTGGTATCCAGGCTAGAAGTGTACTAAATTGAAGCCTATCAACCTTTAAAGAATCTGAATATTCCCTTACAATCTCCACAATTTCACTGTGATGTTCATACTACATGATAGATTTATTGGACTCGATATAAGCTGTATCTCTGTTATGTCTTATCTGACCCTTACCTCCCTCATGACCTCAATGAAAAGCGGCTTGCAGGACGATTTGTGCATCTCATTAATAAATAAAGGTTCAAACAAAACAAATAAACAAGCAGCCAAATGATTCTCTTTTGTATGACCTTGAGATTCTGTTATATGACCTTGAGTACCCTCGCCCTGCTGATGACATCATCCCTGGGTAGGTAGCAGCCTGCTACCCTCCGCCGTCCAGTGAAGGCTGACCGCCCGTGTAGGACCCGCCAGTTATAGGTCAGCAAGATTCGACCTGAAAAAAATATTCAAATGATCATGGAAGCTCATCTGTGTTGGTAGTAATCATAGTATAATGCTTAACTTTCTTCAAACTTAAATCAAACACAGAAGTACACATGGATCAAATTTTCAACTACCACTACTTTCAAGGTAAATTCGCAACAGTTACGGACACATGATCTTTTTAACATGTGATCTTGCGGATACATGTTGTCAGCAATTGGTCAAACGTGCCAGGAAGTTTATAACGCCCACCGTCTCTAATAAGATCAAGTGTTCGTAACTCTCTTGCAAGTTTACGCTCTGAAGTGTTTGGTCATCAGTATTGATCCTGAAGAAGGCAACAGTGGTCATTGAAAATTTGATCCGTGTGTACTTTTGTGTTGGAAGAAAGTTTAGCATTGTACCAAGGACAATTCAAGTTGAGAGAGAAATTATACACAATATGACTTTTAAAGTTTTATGCAGGATATCTTTCCAGTTTTTTTTTTTGAACTTGTTCATATTTTTCTTTTATCATTATGAATAAAAGACGTATTAGATGTGAATTTGCTGCTTGAGTTAGAAATAATCCCGACCAATTCTACATTCCTCACTCACTCACTTACTATATCTGGGGACTTCATGGGGAAAACTACTGGCCACTAATAATAATATAGAAAACAATCAAAATTTTCTATTCTATACAAATGCAAGAAGCTTTTGAATGCTCCTTAATGAATGATTACAAAGATTTAAAATGAACCCTAAACGTGTCAACCAAGGAACAAACACCCAAGTGGTGTCTTGGAATGGACTGTAATTGAACACATACTAAAATTATCATTTCACGTAATATTGGAAAGGTACTAAATCTGAGCTTACCTGGTTGGAGTGTAACCCAGTACTCGGAAGCTGGGTCCCGGATGTACCTGGTGAGGTTCCTGAGCGCAGAGTACCAGCGACTCACATCCTCCATCGGTACTGTGTCCAGACAGGCTCGGTCATGCATGTTGTACCTTATAGGGCAGACACCACAGTTAGATATATCCATAGGAAAGCACGTTAAAGGCACCCAATGTAATTTTAGAGCATCAAAATTGGAAATATTCTGGATAAGACAATTGGTACGATATTGACACTTACTTCACCATACTAGCACATTTGTATCATTACCTCGTAGTTGGAGCGTTAAAAAAGAACGCACAAACATGCTGCAAATGGACCCCTTAATTTATTGTGCCCCACAACAAATCAGCACAGGATCAAGCCACTAACGGTTTCCCACCTGTGATTTTCGGTGATTTTCTAATGCAGTAATCTTATTCGCGCATTCAAACAAGTGGCGACATCTCAGAAGCATTTGGTAACAGAGCCAGTTATAATTGCCGTGAGGAAGATGACAGATGGTCACCAAGACGTGATGGAAGGTTTGTGAAGAAATTTTGTGTCTCTTTATTAAGTGATGTACCAGCCTGATGAAACTATTCATGGATGTTATCCGGTGACTTAATGGCATGATGAAACGGTTCAAGAATCAGTCTAGCAGTAAATTATCCTCAAACCTTCTGGAAAAGTTGAACTGTAACTTTCGACACAAAAATTGGACTTAGCCAACTTTTTGACCGATCAGCTCCAGTCTTTGTGAAGGAATGAACGATCCACTGCTGCTGTGACATCACGTTAAGTAGAGAGCACACGTGGCTCGATGAGCAGTGGATATCGTGTGCTATCTACATAACCTGACATCACAGAAGCAGTGGATTGTTCATTCCTTGAAAAAGACTGGAGCTGATCAGTCAAAATTTGGGTGAGTCCAGTTTTTGTCTTGCAAATTACAATTCAACTTTTCCAGAATGTTTAGAAAATACCATACCCCAAATTTTTGAGTTGTAAATTACAGTCAAACTTTTCCAGAATGTTTACAAAATACCATACCCCAAATTGTTGCAAATTAAAGTTCAAATTTTCCAGAATGACTTCCAATTAACACAGATGAAGTTTCAAGTTAGCCACAAACCTGATGAGCTTGAGTTCCTTGCAGGGTCCAGGTTCCAGTTCCAGTACAGGCCCCACCCCCGTGGTGTGAATGGTAGGCTCCAGGTAGTGATGTGGGACTGACACGGACGAGAGGATGGCGAAACCTTCCGGATCCTCCTGACGAAGCCTCTCGGCAGCGTGGAAACCGTCAACAAGCAGCGTGTCCCCTCCCTCACCTACATGTTCCATCTTATGGAAGACCTGCACACTAATAAGGCACTAATGTTAGTTGTTGTCATTGTTGAAATAAGTATAGTACAAATCTAAACTTTCATCCTACACAAAAGTACTCACGGATAAAATTTATGACGACCACTGTCGCCTTCTTTAGAATTAATACTGATGACCAATCACTTCATTAAAAGTCTGTTCTGTGTAGCACTTCCTTCATTTAAAATTGACAGATATCAAGGAAAACACTGGAGTATATCTATATATACTACAGAAAACGATGGTTATAATCTAGTTACAATAGTGTAAACTAACAGTTGTTTTACACAACATTAACATAACATTGGTACATGTATTCTTAAAAATAATGTCATACCTTCAGTGGACACTGCTTCCAAATACATTATACATGTAGCTACCTATCTTCAAAACAAGTACAGTAGCTCAAGCTGATATCCCCCTTACCCTGCAGGTTCATTCAGGTACGTGGTGTCTGTGTGCGCTCCCAGGGCCTCGGCCGTGTACGCCGTGTCGTGTCGCTCCAGGTCAGAGGTGAAACACCAGAACCGTCCGAAGAACGTCTCCCGGATCTGACTGATCCTCTCCGCTACAGCCTTAAGTGACGGAGAAGACCTGACTCATATTTTAAGACTTTCCTTTTAGATTTGTCAATAAGAAATAAAGGTGTAGGAAGAATGCATCAAGTACATTTATCAAATGCATATTCCAGTTCAGGCTTTTAGCTAGGATTTACGTAGAGAGGGTGTCCAAAAATCGTTTTTAGGGGGAAGGTGCACTTAAATGCTGCAATCTGTTTTTTTAAGGTAGTATTACACTGGTTTACAAACAAAATTTTTATAACTTATAACAAGACTGACTGAGTACAACAGAAACTGTTTGGTCAGCAATTTCTTTCTCAAAAATAACCATAATTTTTGATGTGGCAGTACTATGGCACCCAGTGGAATTATGAGAGTTGATGTTACCTGTATGAGCAGAATCCAGTTATATTGTGCATTAGGACTACTCCTGTTAAAAATTTGCATGAAAACATAACAGCTCATGTATAAAAAACAAACTCTACAAACCAGTGTTGCTTCCACGGTTACTGGGGCTTCTTCCACAAACGCAAATCCGTACTTCAACAGGTTGTGCAGCAACTTTGACAGCTGTCCATCATCCGTCAGGTAGTCCTGGTACGAGACGCTGGGTGAGGGGGAAGCTGACAGGGTTTCCAAGTTCCACAGCAGGGGCTCCAAGGTGCCCTGGAGGTGCTGCTTGCCTTCATAGGTGTTGCTAAGCAACCATTCCAGGTCATACTCTGATTGGTGGCCGTCTGGCCCTATAGATACAAGCAACAAGAACTAAACATTTAGACATCAGTTTCTGTAAAACAATGAGAAACTTTTTGTTGCTTTCATGTATATCATAATGATTGTATTGTCATTGTTTCTTTGTACACTTATAGTGCATAGTGGACCATAGTTCCCTTGCTGTTTATAGCAATGTATGTGTTAGTAGCAATGTATATTTTCACACGGAGAGGTTACTTGCCTTTCTCATTTTACGTGCTTGAGGCACCTCCTCAAATACAGGACCCCAATTTTGTGCGCCTTTTAAAAGACAAGACTGCAGCCCTAACCAGGATGCCTTCCCAGGATTGAACCGGTAACTCCAAGTTACCAACTACATTTGTAATTGGAACCAGGAGCTCAACTGTGAGACTGCTACCGATTGAGCTACAGGGACATCAAACGCTTGTTTTCCTTTACTAGTATCCACATGGTAACCTATATGATCTGTTGTTTTTACAAACAGGGTATACCTATCAAGTACATAGGGATAGCAAATCAATGGATGGTGGTTTCAAACTGCAATAATTTAAAAATAATTGACTTGGTTTACCTTTCATTTAAAAAAATACCGTTTTATAAAACAACGGATACAATGGAATAAAGGATAAATAGCGATACATGTATTGTCATACTTACATGTAATACTGAGTGTCCCCTCGTCAATGGCTACATTAACAGGCTGAATGTTGGGGTCGATCAGAGCAGAGTCCACCATGCGCTGCTGGGTTAGGTGGTTAATACTGTCTCCTGTCCTGGAAATAAAGACACCATTTATGATTTGCATTGAAAAGCAATTCTAATAATACAGAGGACATGTATAGGTGACATTCCCATATACTGTTGTTTGTGGAAGGTGGTAACTAGCAGTAAGCAACAATGCACAGATGTGTGTAACGGTTATACATTGTATCTAAATCATATGTAGATGAAATGATCTAGGAACAGCTCACGGTGTATCATGAAGGTAAAGAGGATAGCTTTATACACAACAAAGTTTATATACCTAAGCCGATGTTGCTGCTGTTTGTCACCTTCCTGATCAAAACTAGCCTGGTCCAGCCGTATTATAGCTCTCGAGTCTCTTCTGTCCTCTGCAGAGAGGATAGAAGAAATCTAGACTCGAGAGCTATAATGCAGCTGGATACCAGGCTAGATCATAACAAGGTGTTGCTGCTGCAGTGAGTGTGATCCCAAACGTTTCGTTCCAAAGTATTGGCTTAGATAAGAATACATTGTTGCGTATAATAAAGAATATTGTTATCCAGTGACTGACCAACCTACTAGTAATGAAATCATACATGGAAAAGAAAAGTGTCTGTACATAAACAATGGAACTGAGCATGCTAACATAATGCTAAAGTTGACAATCAAGTCCCATAGCAGCTTCCCTATTATCTAAAATATAAGATATTCTTACCTGCAGTGGTCCCTAAGCCAGACATAGTTCAGCTTAAGCTTGGCCCCTTTATATTCCAGCTGTAGATGGTCCTCACACTCAAGAAACTTGGTCACAGAAGCAGGAACTCCCGTCGTCTTCTTCTCTGTCTGAGAGCGGGACTTCACGTGAGAAGACGTGCTCAACAAACTGGTACTGCGAAAGTTTACGCTTCGAGATGGAGTCAGTAACTGTGCATGTTTCACCTTCTTTGTGAAAGTTTGTATATTTTGTGCATGTGTGCTTTGTGCAGTAAGAAGGCCTGCAGAATTACTTCTGGATAATGTCTGGGAAATCCTTCCAGGGAAACTTGCCAGACTTCTGAGATGCATGATGAGAAGAAATCACTTCTGATTCTTTATGATTCTGCTCAGAAAATTTTCAGCTTGCAGTCTTCCTATAGAGAGGTTAAAAGCAAAATGTGAAAGGTTGACTTCATTTTTAGATTTGTACTTTTGCCATTACTCACAGGCTGTCGTGAGAAGCACTGAACATAGAGCTATCCGGCTCCAGGTTTACGGAAAAGGCTGGGCTGCCTACCTGGGCTATCTTCAAACACAGCTTCTTCATTTAGCACAAAGAACCCCTACTGCTAAAACAGCTTTTGTCCCAATGGGCTTTCGTAGGTCCAAGTAGCCTGACGTGATAGCCAGCCCTGCTAGACAGCCCAGGTAGCCAGTCCAGCCTTTTCTGTAAACCCATCCGGCTCCCGATATTATCGAAGCTGGGCCAGCCAAACAAACCCAGCACCATACAATAGCCACTAAGCCAAAAGCCTGAAAAGGTCTGGACAAAGTTCAAAATGGACTGGTCAGTTGGTGGCACTTAAATCCTATTGCTCCAAGCAGAAGTCGGGGCACGGGGATTAGAAACTTGGTCAGGATTTTTACCGGCAAGCTCCCCTCAATAAAAATCCCGGCAAACCAACCTCTGCTTGGAGAATATTTACACCCCACTGTAGATCTATGAATGTGGTACATGTATGTGGCATCGTGTTTGCGTATTTATTTTTGGCCCAGAATCCAGAAGTCCTTTGTTTGAATCCCCTGACATGCCCTAGTACTTCGCTACCTCACGAAGAAGAGTAGATGGCCTACAAAATGATTATAAAGATCTTATTATTTTGCACATTTGAAATTTCAATGCTACATGTAACATATCAAGAGAGCTCCATGCATGTGCAGGCAGTTGCATAACGGTACCGTTATTTTGATAGAGAGCATCTTACCCTTGCTGGAACCGAGGAGTTTTGGATTTTTCGTCAGTTTGCTGGAACTAGATCAGGAAAACTGTGTCACTCCCACGGCTACACCCTTGAAACTGATACTCTGAGACATGAATATATATTTTACCATGTTTGTAACAGTCCCACACGTGTCAAAAGTCAAAGTGCAGAGAGCTAGTCCATATTGTATTAAGGGGTGATTTCACCTTTTCCTTTTTCATAGAGATACAAAACCTGCTGAATTATTTGCAAATGATTCACTTTTATATTATTTACTATTATTACAGTGTAGTGAATGTATATAAACAAGATATTATGTCTTTGTGTTGTCAAAATAAAATATTCAATAGCTCGATATGATAGTATTGGACGATTCCACTTCAGGAAATATGACGTAATACAGTCATGTGAGGCTAATTAGGGTCAAACCAATAAGCATCATGATGAGGTCTGTCACATTTCTAGTAACATCTTTATGTTGACAATTATTTCTTTCAGGACAGTTTTATTTGCGATATGAATTTTTTTTTGAGATGATTTTTTAAGTCTGCAATGTTATGCCGCCTTTCATCACAACATTCTCAAAACACATTTCCCTACTATTTTTCACACTACCCCTTTGGCATATTGGTTTGTCCCCACTTTCAGCCTAAGAAGATATCGAGTCTGACGTGTGTTGAGTAGATTTTGTCGCTTTCTGCGCTTCTCTGGAGAATTTCTGATGCCTGAACAAGGAGACGAGGGCAAGATGTCGAAGCGGATGCAGACCAAGCCCATGGTGGCATGTCTGAAGACCATCCTGATGATTTTTAACTTCATTTTCTGGGTGAGAGTGCTTCGATAATTTCTTGCTGCAGTGCGCCCTCCACTGAGTGATTATG
>NC_049990.1:17789304-17825493 GCF_000003815.2 Branchiostoma floridae | reverse complement strand
CCATATAGAGGTGACAGGGATGGTCACAGTTACTATTGTGGATCTGTGCAGCCACTGGCTTCATATCCCTAAAGTGTATATAGTGATTCACCCCGGCTCACAGTGGTGACAGGGGTAATTAATTGCCCAGCTGGCTTGCTCTAGAATTACCAGATAAACTAGGACCACTCTACTCCTGTCAAAAAGGCAATCTGAACAACTGTCAACTTGTGTGTATGGTAAAATCATAATCCAACATATTTCGAGAGGGATGAAAAACTGTCAAAGCGGCCCTGGACCAAAACACCGTAAGACGAACAAATTGTAGGGGAGATATTTTTATACATCCATAATAAAACCAGATGCCGCGAAAAAAAACAACGTGCATCATCGTCAACCTCAGTGCAGATGACCTGCCAAACAACGTGCGTATGCGACAACGGGAACATGCAGATACAGATGCGAACGCGAATAACTTTGACGATCAGGTAACACCACGCATCTGCTTGACAAATTCCAATGACACCATGACCCACATACAGAGGATCTGGACCAAAACACCGCAAGACGAACAAATTGTAGGGGTGTTATTTTTATAAAATCCATAATAAAACCACCTGCCGCAAAAAAAAGTTCACGTGCATCATCGTCAACCTCAGTACAAATGACCTGCCAAACCACATAGAATTCAGACAACGGGAACATACAGATACAGCTGCGAACGCGCGTAAACGTGACAAAACTAAAAGTCTGTCGACCAGAGGGTCTGGTCACAGACTAAAAACATCTAAATTCAGCGCAAATTGTTGTCTGGACCCCATGCAGACCTTCTTTTGCTTTTGATAACAGCAATCAAGGATGCCAAACATATTTTGTTACTTCCTTGTCAGCAGTTATGACGTGGCTGTCAGAAAAACTGTAGCAAACACAAGATAGAAGAAAACAGCAATAACATCAAGATACATTCCATATGACTTCTAATCAAAGGAGGCTAGCATGTTGTTAGTTTCTATAACATGACCGCCGTTTGGACCCCATTGTTCTAGCCTTTTACAAATGCATGTCCTTTGTTGGGTCTACATGGCCTTTGTTTGAAATAACATCCTTTGTTCTGACTGAGTATTACAGTGTTTATTGTCACACAGGCCTTGTTTATTGTACACTCAGGCAACGTCCTGTTACATGATTAATCTGTTTATGTTGCTTGCACATTGCTTTGTCATGTGTTCAATCAAATTTAAGGAGAGAAAATTTTGCATTCCAGATTGCTGTAAGGAGTGATGGTTTGTCCATGGCCAGTTGCTTATAGGAATATGAATTTGTCTACAGAACTTAACATTTATTTTAACGGTTTATGAAATAGGTTAAAGGTTTTTATTTATCAAGATTTAGTATCATTTAGTGATTTACAGAAGATCCGAGAGGTGTGGGCAACAGGATTCTATTGAAAAATGGCATTCGTCTTCTATAGAGTTTATTCTATTGAAATTACAATATTCACAGTCTTTTTTCCAGAGGGGTGTGGTCATGTCTTTATTGAATAAAGCATTTCTCGTCCCCAAACTCCGAAAGAAAAGTCCCCAGATAAATCAATCCGCTACATGTACGTGGCGGGAGGCACATACTGTGACATAGGTCTCATTTACTACTGTACTGTAGTCTTATCATGTACTGTATTAGAAATACAATACTAGTACTGAAGTACTGGTTATCACCTTTCATAGAGTAAAGGACCTCTATGTAGAAAGTTCATGGTTGGAGGGGAGGACAAGTTTTCAGTATGAAACTATTGTGATTCAATTCATGGGTGCAAAAATCTTCTTGCCTCCCTCTTCTAACTTCTATAATGGAATGGTCCTGTTAGCAAGTAGTATGTCATTTGATATCCTTATGATAAAATTAATGTAGGATCATACAAGATGGTAGATATGTAATCTGCATGCAAAAATGGTAACTGTGCATTGTTGATATGCATTGCATATTTAGTAGGGTGATTTGAATAAAAAAAAATATCCTGATAGATCTTGTTCATTATAAAGTTATAACACTGCACATGTGAGAGTAGAAAAAATGCTAAATATTCTTGGCACATGATTGGCTAATGGCTAGTACTGGTGCAGAAGATTTACAATGTAGAACTTCTGCCAAGCTCATTACAAAATACAATAGAAAATTACTCTTTTGACAATGCAGAAACAGGCCACTGCAGTAAAGTCTGCAGAAATTATAATTTTTTCATGAAATGTGCGTTCAGTGAGTTTGGCTAGTGTTGAAATATTGCCACGTTTAAAAGATTTCTAATCTTTGAGCTATGCCTCTTAGCTGCTAAGCATCTAGCACAAGTGTTCATAGGCCAAATGAGCTTTTTCTGGCTGAATGGTCACCCAGTATACCATAATGGTTTGCCATATGGTCACATGAGAGTCATGGGATTGGTAGTAATTACTAGTGTAGTGCATGCACTGATTTTACTGGCCTTCGGGATACTCTTCTTCATGATGTATGTGGGCATCCATCTCCAAACAGATCCTGTGGTATCTTAAGATAGTATCATAAACTAAAGCTGGCCAAGGAGTGTAGCCAGTCATGCAGTGTCCATTTGCTGACCGGCTACACTCCTTGGCCAGCTCATGATACTATCTTATGCCACTGTAGGATCTTCTTGGGCTGGAGATTAGCAACAGTCCATCATAATAATTCATATAATATGTCATGATGGTAGCACACTATGTAATGGTAGTCTCTTTAAAGTTTTGTTGCTAATCTTTACAAATGGCTCCACACAATTTTCTTACCGGACAATGAATGGTTTTGTGGATGGTGTATTTGTAATTGGATTGCATCATAATGCATAATTGATAAAATGTAGATATGCTGTTGAAACAATAAATGGGAAGTACCATTACATGTTTTTCAGTGAAAAGGCTCAATGATATACAGCATGTGAAATTTTCAGTACAAAACATTCAAAATGTAATTGAGCTACGGGACTGAAGGAGGAAGTACAAATGTCTAGATGTATATGTAACTTGTAAGATTTAGAAATGGTTCAAGTACATCTCAAATAATAGGGCATTTCACTTGATTTGCCTGGGAAAAATTAAATACTAGTACTTGTACTAGTACTGCCCATATTCTACCATAAACAGAATGTTTGTACTGACTACTACTGATCTACTACTAATTATAAAAGACAAAAATGTTGACTATCCCTGTACTATTTAAAGAATTTTGTGGAATGTGTTCTTATTTTTCCTGTTCGTTTTCTCCAGGCCACTGGAATCCTGATGTTGGTAGTAGGAATCTGGGGGAAGCTGGGAATGGAGAAGTACCTCCAGCTGTCCACCACCAACTTCACTAGCGCCCCCTACGTGCTGATCGGTGTCGGCGGCTTCATCGTCCTGCTGGGCTTCCTGGGATGTTACGCCACGGCTAAGGGCAACACTGTCCTGCTGTATATTGTAAGTATTGTAGTTGTACATGTAAACAGTGCTGTGATTTGTATCCCGTATGCTGTGATTTGCATCCTCTATGCTGTGATTTGTATCCCCTATACTGTGTTTTGTATCCCATATGCTGTTATTTGTATCCCCTATGCAGTGATTTGTATCCCTATGCTGTTATTTGTATCCCCTAGTTTGCTTTGATTTGTATCCCATATGCTGTGATTTGTATCCCTATGCTGTGATTTGTATCCCCTATGCTGTGATTTGTATCCCTATGCTGTGATTTGTATCCCCTATGCTGTGATTTGTATCCCCTATGCTGTGATTTGGGCCCCTACCATGTACCGTGAGGGAAAATTGTAAAGTAATATCTAAAATAAAAATGTCGACATGACCATCCAAACTAATCAAATGTTAGTTAATTTCTATGCATAAATCATTATACAAAATGGATATGTACCTCTGTAACAGACAGATCCCATACCTTTGCCCACCTTCATCAAGGCGACCATGATCACATGTTTTTCTATTGTTTTCTAACAAAGGTAAAAATGTAGGATTTCTTTGGCCCTCAAAATGCAAGAAAAAGTGTTTCTGAGAGTTACGAAAAAAAAAAATCCCAGATACACACACAATGCTCATGCCTCTGCCACTAGAAGCTACGTGGCTTTGCCATGCTAGGATGCCTGCTATGTTGTGCAAAAAGCCTTGTGAGAATCCTGGTAAATTGATTTTGCGGTAAACGAAGCCTAGGATTTCAGTTGGAACATCCTTTGTAATGCAATTCCAGACAGAGCATATATTTGTGGTATGACGTGTATGTGGTGAACTCTCATTGTAAATCGACGTGAATGTTAGCTTTCATTGAATGTTAGCTTTCAAGGCTGTAGATGTTTGCTTTGTAGTATGCCAAATAGCAGTTACTCAGGCAACTGAAACGGTCTCTGACGAAAGATAGTGGATGCTATCTGAAACATTTGACCATTTCCAAAATCACATCCAGTTGCTTGAGTAACTGCCATTTGACATATCATATTCTTGCATTTCTAACATTCATGTATGTACAAATGTAGTATGTATGGAAAGTTATTTCTTACATAAAGAGTTCAGTCACCTGACAGTGTATATGAAGTACTTGTTGCAGTACTGCTATAAACTGCAAGGGTGTGCCACTGCACTGTTCACTAAGATTGAGTACCTCTCCTTCCCTACAGTATTCCTTCTTTCTGTTCATCATCTTCGTTGCTGAGCTGGCTGCCGGCATCTCTGGGTTCATCTTCAGAGGAAAGGTATGTCCCCTGCATTCCTCTCTGTTTTGGTACCTTAGCTACAACAATAAGGACTGTTTGTACTATGTGGGGGTTCTACATTCTGTGTTCCTTCAACTAGAAATGGTAAAATTCTTGTCATTTCTAAATAATTACATGTATGCTAGGGTTCTAGCTAGTGTATTTTAGCATAAAAAGGCCACCACTATCATTCGTGACCATCACGCAAAATGAGGACCAAATTATGCTAATTTTGAACTAGTATAGTGGTTGAATTTACTTGTGGAGTAATGTCTAGTAAAAATGTTGATATGTCAGTTGTGGACCAAAAATGAGTCGAATTTCTATATATTCATATATCATTGTACATCAAAATTAGTAACGGGGCCGCCCTAAGATGGTTCCCGTCGTAAGACGGTACGGATTTTTTGCTGATGTTATTATCCATAAGTGTTTGTTGCCACTGACTATGCTGATTACAAAGGTAAATAAACCAGGTCCATGCACACAGCTTTAATTTGCATTCCAAGATGTATACTTTAACATATTTACTGCATGTTTTTTTAAAAACAGAATTCTAACAGTAATGTTGACAGTGCTGAATCACTGCGGTCACCGGCCTCTGCGTATTGGCGGCTCGTGTCGCTAACTATACGAACTCTTCCAAGCAGTCACACAACTGCCATGATACATATAAATAAAGGGGGGGAGGGGGTAACCCCAGACATACATGTACATGTACTTGAGTACATATCAAATATAATAAGAAGTAACATTACATGAGAAAATTGTGATTGACAGTTGGGATTGGTCTATTTGTAGTGTTTGCAGCTAGAATGATTAGCTTGAAAAAAAAAGATTTACAACAATACAAGCATGTATTTTTTTTCCGAACAGCTTCAGGATGGGTTCAGTGATGGACTGGACAAGGCCCTGGCTGCCTACAACCCTGCTCAGGACAAGAACCAGGCTAAACTGGTGGACGATCTGCAGAGCCAGGTAAGACATCGTGGTCTGGAAAATTTGAACTGAAATTTCCAACGCGAAAATTCGACTTACCCAAATTTTCGACTGATCAGCTCCAGTCTTTGTCAAGAAATGAGCAATCCACTGCTTCTGTGACATCATGGTTTGTAGATAACACGTGTGACTGGGCAGTGGATCATAAGTTGCAGGAAGCCTGTGGCGTCCACCGTCTCTGTTAAGGGATGGTTATAAGGCTTTGATATAGATGGCTTCTTTAATCCCTCTGGCCAAAAAAGACAAAGACTGGAGCTGTTCAGTCGAAAATTTGGGTAAATCATGTTTAGACTGTTCGGTTGGTAAGACAACACCAAGACAACACCAATGTTTATGTTTTTCATCGTTATCCTTCCTAGAAGTGTAGCTCCACCTTGCTTTATTTTAGGCTCTTTTACCATTTACCCATGCAATAACCTCAATCAAAGTACGCACCCCAACTTGTCAACCCTTTTCAATTTTGAAAAGTTTAAAAAGTGCATACTTTATCCAGGAAAATAACTAAAGGTAAATGCAACTGCATGTAAGATGCCATGCCTAAGTAACAGGAATGATTTTGTTTGTTTGTTTGTGTGTGTCTAGCTGAAGTGCTGTGGGAAGGAGCAGTACTCGGACTGGTACAAACAGCCGTGGGCCGGTGGGAACAACAATGTGCCTCTCAGCTGCTGCAAGGATCAGAACAAGTGTGTGCACCAAGGACTGACTAACTCCACTACTACTGACATCTACACTGTGGTAAGTCTTTACTTCTGTACTACTGACTAACTCCACCACTACTGACATCTACACTGTGGTAAGTCTTTACTTCTGTACTACTGACTAACTCCACCACTACTGACATCTACACTGTGGTAAGTCTTTACTTCTGTACCACTACTGACTAACTCCACTACTACTGACATCTACACTGTGGTAAGTCTTTACTTCTGTACCACTACTGACTAACTCCACTACTACTGACATCTACACTGTGGTAAGTCTTTACTTCTGTACCACTACTGACTAACTCCACTACTACTGACATCTACACTGTGGTAAGTCTTTACTTCTGTACCACTACTGACATCTACACTGTGGTAAGTCTTTACTTCAGTACTACTGACTAACTCCACCACTACTGACATCTACACTGTGGTAAGTACACCTGTGTACTTAAACAGTTAATCAACAGTATTGCATAAGTGCAGGGTGGCAAAAAAATAGTCAAAACTGTTCCTCAGTTTAGATTATTGCACTTGTTAATCTATTGCCTTGTCTTTTTGTTATCTATTGCTTGACATGAAAAGGACACCATTATGTATAGTGAAATCTAGTCTTATGATTGTGTTGTTTATTTCCCAGGGCTGCTACAAGCTGGTGGTGAGTGCCATCAACTCTAACCTGGGCATCATCGGGGGCAGTGCTGTGGGCATCGCCTTCTTCCAGGTAAGCCTTGCAGGCATTGTTCCAATAGACCCATAATGTCTAACACAATTAGCAGTTAAACCAATGATGGCATGGCAATTAGATGTTCAACCAATGAGAAAGCGATTATCTGATTTCGCCTTGTATGACCTTGGTACTTCAGCAGAACTTCCAGTTTTTGTATCTTCTGTCCTGGACATGCTATGCTATGCACATTACCAGGAAAGTCCCTTTAGGTTCAGAAAGTACTGGTCATACCAAAGAATTTAAAAATGGTACATGCAGCTTTCTTTGCTAAGCACTCAGTATTTGGGAAAGTGTATGGTAGTTGAACACACACCACTACCAGTGGACTAGCCCCCTGCTGTAGTAGTGACTGGACAAAGGGCTGCAGAAATGGAGATGGATGCCGCACAATACACCATTCGGTGCGGGAAGGACTTAAACTCTGTGATTTTTGTTAACAATTTGTACCATTCATTGCCTAGGTGATTGGAATGCTGTTTGCCTGCTGCCTTGCCCGGAACATCAACCAGCACAAGTATGAAATGGTTTGAGACAAAGGAGAAACCACCAACCACTCGTCATAGATCTCCTCCTGCACTTCTGTCATTCCCTCACCCCCCTAAGGTCATGGAATCTTCCAAACTGATGCTAGACTTGTGTAATATCTGGTAAAGTCTATGTAAAAAACAGGGGGTTAAGGGAACCCAGATGTGCAGGAGTAGAATTCCGCTGCTGATTCATCCATGTTAATACATGTAGTATATAACAGTATCTTCTCTCCATTGGCCTGTATTTTGAATGTGTAAAAAATTCAATGTTTGCGGACTTCTTACTCGGAACTTAGAATTGGGCAAAATATTAATAAATCAAATCGTGTCAAAGAGAAAACTGTATTAAAATATGCAGCACAAAGAAATAAGCTACTATTCAAGCCTGGTGTATTATGCAAGAAATTAGCTCAAAAGTATAACATTGAAACTGGTGTGTAACAAAGATTGTACTAGCTATGACATATGGAGCAGTGTGAAAAGATGTCTATACCACTGACAAGTGCTCAAAGTAATTTGTCTTACCTTATAAAAAGTTGTTGCCTTCTAGAGTATATAAAGTTTTAGGGGTGGGGAAACTTGTTGAATGGATAGAGATTGAACACAATACGATGATAATACAAAATGTAACAGGAGATGCATTTAAAATAAGGAGCTGGACTGAAGTATCAGTATTGTATGTTATCCTGGCTATTTGTACTGAAAGTAGATTAGAGAAAGAGAACCTGGCTTGGATTTAAGACCAGAAAGGATTTTCATACTCAAAGTTAATTAAGGATAGAAGAATGGGTTGTACAATTGCAAATGCCAATTTGAGGTTAGGAAGGGGTAGTTTCATAAAATAAAAAGAAAACTTTCCATTAGTGTAAAACTTAACAGTTCTTGATTTGAAAAGAAGTTGAAGTTTTGTGCCATCACTGAAAGACGGGAGGAAAATTTGTACATTGTTTTAATCATGAATTCATATAAATCATTAACAAAAGTCATCTGTATGATGTTACTTTTTCAGTAACTTTTAAATGATATCATGTAATGCTTTCAGTTCAATTTCAAATTGTAACTGAATTGCATCTGACCAATCAGAGTGTCCCATTTTACCATATCAGGCATTTCAGATCAATCTGTCTACTAAGTGTTTTATTTTAGATGATAGAAATATTCTTGTGGGCATTTTATTCCTTCCGTGAAGAAATGTATTCGAAGAAAATTTTGCGAAAATCTGTAGTGACTTCATGTGACTTGAAACAATACATGGATATCTTTGGTGTGATAGTACCTAACAAAGCATGTGTTATTAATATTTAGATGTTAGTATTCATAATAGTTGTAACAAAAAATGATATGGTATTTAGTAGTCACATACTGCTGAACATCTAGATTTGGAATTGAAAATTTCATCTTTTTCTTAGAAGCATGTTTATGTTAGGGAGCTTTTCAGTCTTGCATTTACTAATCCACACGCATTCTCTTAATTACTTAAGTTTCTTAAACCCTGACCACTGGTGTGAAGAATCTTTTACCCTTAAGAGCTTGGCTTTTAGTTTTAGACACTTATTTCAGTCTTCGTTGAAGGTGTTTCAGTGAGATAATTTAATGAGTATTGTGTTCAAGATGTATGTGTAGTATGTGGAATTGTGTATGTAATCTGTACTCAACTTAGACCACAGTAAGAACTTTATGGATGACATCTTCTGCAAATTTAACAAAGAGAGAACAAAACAAAACAAAAAGCAAGATGGATAAAAAAGGATTTTATTAAGATCTCTGGATGGGAAAAAAATTAATGAGCGCAGTCATCCATAAAATTTACCTGCTGTGGCCTCACTCAAGTAACAATAGATTTGTGCTGAGAAATGCTTGTAGTGTTTTAAACTGCGCTGATATCTATCTATCTGTACATTGCTTTAATGGGACTTCCTATATTTATTACAAGAAGAAAACCAACTGGCTATTACTCTTTGTGTATTTTTAAGTAGTGTGGACTGGCTTTTGATTTAGATTGCTGTCTCCAAACAAGTTTTAAACCTGTTGGAGTTCAGGGGCTTTGTGCATTGATTAGCACATTTGATGGACAAATCGTCATTGGCTGACTGTTACAATGTATCTACTCATAATTTGGTTTTAGAATTGTCATCGAAACTACAAGGGGTGTTATACATGTAGTGATGGGAATACAATGTGAAAGGAGGCTGTTGAGGGGAGCTGGTCCTCTGATATCGCTGTGTTGTCCCACTGGTACCAGAACACTCCTTTTGAAGCCTTGTGCATACTGTTTGCACCGTTTGAACAAATGGAAGACCAAGTACTATGGAAAAGACATAATATCAAAAATAAGTCATATCAACATTGTATGAGTAGATGTCTTGAAACAGTCATGCCAACAAAATATCATGCTTACCATACCTCAGATGGGACTGTAATGTCATATTGCCAAATATTTACTGTATCAGCCAACTTCCAGTAACAAAGCTCATACTGCAATATCAGTACTGCACTGTGTACCCTTTTGCAATATTGTGAATGTACTGTATACAGATATTGCAATTTCAGGAATCAGAACTGTATGATATTGTTGTACTAGCATTTCAATATCAGTCATGTACCAAATCATGTGTTGCAATATCAGTACAGTACTGTACTTTATGGTTGTATTGCAATATCAGTACTCCGCTACATGTATATGCCTCTGGCTTGTACTTCAAACTCAAGATAATAAATAAAGCATGTTCACAATAATAAGTATTGTGTTTTTTTCTGAAATCTTGACCAAAACAATGGTCTGAGAGGATCATGTTCAAATGTGTAAGTTAGTGATGTACACGTTTATGGACATACCTCAGACTTTACTCAATTGTTAATCTCTTGTGAGGAACCCAGTGAATCCCAGTGGATAGTAGTATTTATATTTCTGTGTAATGCCCTCACCTTGTTCAGTATTTACTAATTTGTTTAATGTTATAGTTCTATGATTTCTTCCTCACCCCTCGTATGATGATATATTTGTTGTGTAAAACATGTGGAATCTATAGAATCGAGAAACGTTGTCCTTATTTAACTGTATTGCTTATTTGTAATTTTGTTATCACAATATGATATGGAAAAAGTAGCATGAAGATTGAGGAGCCAAATGAATATGACATTGGTACACTACTAACGGTTCAAAAGCCCCGCCTAACGGGTCAAAATATCACTGCAGGCAAATTCTCATTCAGGGCCTGCAAAAATAACACAAACTGCTAGGGGTCCTCACTGACACGTGTAAGTGTCCAAGATTACTGACATACTAGTATACATGTTATATCATGATAAGGCACAGGTTTTCGATAACTTTGTTTAGTTCTTGAATATGCCTGGCCTCTAACACGAGATTTATGAAAGTAGATAAATATCATTCTTTTTTACTGTTGTTTGTTTGTGCTTTTATTTAGCCTGTACTGGGATCTATTTTGAGGTTTCCTGGAGAGTGTTACCAGTTACTGGGCAATACTAGTACATGTTTATGATCTAATCACTTAACTAACTACATGATATAATTGGTGGGGACTACCTTTGGCCTAACTGCACTGAACAAAAGTGGGAACTTATAGTAGCCATCTGCAAATTCAAGTGCAATTAAACAATAATATTACTTGACTTCACTTGGGTGTAAATCTAATAATCAACACGGACACATGAAATTTGTTGTAATTTTTTAATGCTTTTTTTCCTATTTCTACAAAAATTGTTAGAAATGATAACAGCATAAAATAAGTATGAGAACAACTGTGCTATATGTACATAAACAAGCCTGAATCTTAATAATAATGAATAATCAAGTACACAAAAAAGAGAACTGTATAGCATTGGCCAGATGTTACTATGTATGTAACGTTATGTGTAAAAGTTTTGCTACATCGACAGGATGTACATGTACAGTGTATACACCAGTGTGTAACAGCAAGAGACTTCTTACTTTTGATTCACACTTTTAAAAGTCTTGTCTGGGTAAGTAAATCAAGTTGTCAATCTCTCCCTTCAAGAACATGTGACAACATAGTTGGCTTGCAATTGGACATTTTAAAAATTTTTGCATAACCTCCTAGTACACAAAGTTTAGACCAAGTTCAGGGAGAGTCCACTTTTATATACGGGGATGAAATATTCAAATCTCAACATAATTTTCTGCAATCCTCTATCAAAATATGACATATTAACAATCGCTACCTATCAAAAATTGCTCACAAACAAGGTAACCATATGGTATGTAAAACATACAACAGCTTAGATATTGACAGCAAGTTTTGCAAATTTAAACTGTAATACATAGAGAGCCCTGTGATGAAATGTAACCTGTCCACCCCCGCATACGGCAAGGTAATGGTATAACCTGGTTTTTGGAAGCGTCATGTGAGTGTTTTTAATAGTCACAAACATACATTTACATATTTCCATATTAGTTATGTGCAGCAGGATGGAAGTCCAAGATTCAATCATGAATATAGTAAAAATTGCGACCATAAAAGTAAAATATGATACCAACATTTGCATGATTATATATACTGTGTACATATTAATGTTCATCATACAGTGTGGCTGTGTACAAAACAATCTTCAAAACTTGCCTCTAAAATGAAACCTAAAATCTTTACTCAAACTAGGATATACTAGTAGTAGATATATATAATGTATAAAAACATTAAAACTACATCTAGTGCATACAGTACAAACATGCATGCAAAGTATCGTCTCAACATACATATTTCAAAGCAACAGAATTCATTAACATAATATAAAACCAAATTACGTATAGCAAGTGCCAAGTCATCATGTAAATGTTACCAAAAGTAAGCTAAAACATTGTCGTAGCATTTCCCCTTTTTTACATGGTTGACCAAAATTCTGAACTACAAAAATATGAACACCAAGATCTTAGCTAAAAAATGTACTAACAGTTATGTTATAGAAAAAGAAACAAAATGTTTGTTCAAGATGCCATCTCATTCATGACTAAAGAAACGTCACACGATTCATTTTGTCTCCTGTTTGACAACAAGAATGTCCAGAAGTCAACATCTGGAAGTTTTTGCTCATTCTTCTCCGATAGTTTGTCCCACATTCACATGGATCCTCATCTCAAAACTTCATGCATGTACGGCTTTTACTCTTAAAGACACGTGACGTCACATCTCTTATAACACTAGTACCATACATGTCAATCATTTGGGGAAAAATAGATTCTACACGTCCTCTTGCTGTTGGGCATCAGTTCTGTGCATAATCATCATCATCGTTTGACCTTAGAGAAGTAAGCAAGGATTCCTTTGGTGTAGAAGTGATGCAAATTCTCATTTTTATCTTCATAGAAATTTGGAGGAAGGACAACAATTTTCTTGTCAAGATACTGACGGTACCACATATGGCATATTTTGAATGTGAGACAGAAAATTTAAGAGGTTACTTTTTTATGGGAAAAGGGGCTGCAGTATACAAGAGAAAGGCAGTGAGTAGACAATGGCCATCTTCAGATAAATGTTTTAACCTTTTTCACCTTAGGCTAATGGTTTACAGGTACCAAGGAGACCCCGAAGGCATCTCTAGAGGGTGGAGGGTTAACACCATAGCCAAACATCTCAATGACTAGAGCATCTGTCTGTGAATGTGCTGAAACAAGGGGAGATTGCATCAGCACCTGCCTCACGCCGGCCGTAAAACGTTCGTAACGTTCTTCCCCGAGCCATGCCCATCTCTCAATATCAACCTCCCATCTACGAACCCCGATTCCGACCGCAATCCCATTTCGGGGACGACGCGGCCGGCGGTTTTACGGTACTTTGTGATTTTCTGTCCCCCATAAAAGGTGCCATTTTGTGCTGACGGCGAGGGTGAAACAATCTGAGGGGGTGTCGGTGACAGATGGACCCCGGTTTTAATATCCGCAGAAGACATTAACATGGCCGCAGCCGTACAGATTCATCTGAAGTTTAATGGGGCTCAACTAGGACGGATTCTTCGCCAACACTAATGCCATCTTCTGTGAACACTAACGAAGGGATTTGCAGCTGAATGAAAAGTAAAGATGGGCCAAAAATGATAGCACATTCATACATGGCACAGCTTATCAAAGAAATATGACAAAAGAAAATGCTGTGGATTGAGTTTGAGAGAAAAAAAAAAGATTTTTGTTTTGATTCACTGTATGGACTTTCCGGGTTTGTGCTATTCTTTCCACAAGGATAATATCGTCTTTAAAAGGTAAAATTTTTCATTTTCGTCTACCTGTACAATGCACACTATTAGCGCTGTGATAGACATACATGTACTTTGGGGACTACGAGAGGGACTAGAGGCAGTTTTTATGATAATCATGTCTGTACAGGTGATCAATTACATTAACATGACCCGCCTTCTGTCCCGGGACAGACATTTGCTTCTTGTGACATAAAAATTTCACCCAAAAAATCCCATAACTTTCTGACATGGAATTGATGACAATGTATTTTCGTAACCGTTAAAAAAATGACAACGAAATTAATAACAATGGGCTTGAAGCGATGAGTGGGATGGAAAAAAAATTGAAGGCTGGAGACGGTTCAGATCAATACTGTATAGATGGGTAACAATTACACGTGAAGAGGAGAGGGTTGGGACCAGGGATGGTACAGATAAGGTGGCCCCCTGGGGATATATTAAACACCTCATTACCCAACCAGGAGGTCTCCTTTTCCAGGAGAGGTCAGACATAATGTGACTGGGCCCTGCAGACATGTCATAACGTGTTTGGGGTTTTCTGACAGCACACATTCATTTTCTAGTCATTTCTTGTCTGTATATAAAGGTTGAAAAACGTACTGTTGATATTTCGACCTCATCTTTTTTGTGTGGCTAGTGGAAATAGGTAAATTTCTTTTGACGTCATTCATGTAAGCTGTCTCAATAAAGTTGGAAATAATTCCTATAATCTTGCGGCCAGTTCGAAGATTCAATTTCCTGTGTCTCCGAACTACAGTCAAATGTTGAGAGAAATATTTCACGAAAATGCTGCACATTATATGAACCCCCTAGGAATATTGAACAGACTGGATACTGCCAAACCCCATGCAGACCCCTTCAATCTCGATCAAGATGCCCTTGCGCTGTGTCTGATCCATCATTAAGAGAACCCCTTTGCTCCCCCCATTACCGTACGATTACTTGCCCTCCCGCTTTTACTACCGCGTAAATCACGAACCTCCCTTGACTTTACATCCCACACCACCTGCCAGGTCAAAAAACATACCAAACACTTCAAATTCGCATTTTGCAAGGTACAATTTTGTTCTTACCAATAAGGAGAATGGCATTTGTATACTAGGTCAAATTGGTAATGGGAGACAGCGATCTTACATAGCAAGGAAGGCCGGTAATAAATCTTGTTGGTGCTGATAACAGCAGAGGATGGAAGTCTTGGGCAGGAGGTCGCAAGTGTTCATACTTTCGTCGTAAATCATGCCAAATGTTGCACCACTTAGAAGACTAGACACTTGAAATTGCATCATACTTGAAACTGTGTACCATATCATCATATGTATAGAGGGAACATGTAACATGCTTGAACATTACTCTACTGGGTAACATATATCCACCAATTTTGGGTGGCCTCTAGTCCACCCCCCTCCCCCCAGGTATGCACAGTTTAGATATACAGGACAGGAGTGCATTTTAGTACTGTAAATGCAGAAATGTTCGCGGTGGTTTTCTGTTTGTCGTTTTCGACACTTCACTTAAAAACAATGCCAACATTTTTACCATGGCAGTAGTCAGTATGAGATTACAGTGCATGGTGCTACCGCGAACAGTCCTTTTCCCCGCTACCGCAAAATTAAAGCCCCGCGAACTTAAATGCATTTACAGTATACTGGGGAGTGGGGTGGGGGGTGTGGGGGGGGCTGTGGTTGGAGATTTGTTTTGACATATTTTTTCAGGGTGGCGGAATTATTTAACAGTAGATGTTACACATACATTTTTCTCTGTCATTATGTAGATTTTGAGGAAAATGAGTATGTATCACTTCCTACAACGGTAGAGTACATGTACAGGTCATCCTGTAGACACATGAAAGGGTTGACTTCAGAAAAATTAAGGCCACTGCTCGGCATGTTGCTTTGCTGTGCTAAAAGGAAGACGTGGACTTGCCATCGAGTATTTCACCACAATTCATTATCTGTACAGTGTATCCTGACAACCCCTACATCTTCAAAGTGGACTCTTCCACTACTAACATTTCTGAGCAAATATTTTACAAACTAATAGTCCAAAACATTTCAATAGGAAAGGGTTTTCTCAATTGTCATTGGCTGAACCCCTCTAGGAAAATAGTGTAGTCCACATTTGTGTGAAGAGTGTCCTTACATTAGGCCACTGAACTCTGTACAGAGGGGTGTTCAAGATGGCTGCAAATTTGAAAGACTGTGTTGCAGTCAATCCTGTACACAATACAAATTTTGTCCCCTGTTTTTCTATAAACCGGGGACAACAATGTTGTCATTTAGTATAATACAAGTACAAACTGCCTCGGACCGGATGTGGCCGGATTTAGCAGGAAGGTTTGCTATGTTGGGCTCTGGGTGGAATCTTCTGCATTGCATCATGGGAAGCAGCCACCTCCAAATGTCTTGTACACAAACAGGCGTAGAAAGATGTCTGTCCTCCGAGTCTCTCTGTACATATCTGAAACACAGAAAAACTACCGTTAGACAAAAGTATCATGTTGCATGCCACGGATTTCTATTTTCCGAATAATCTGGCTTGTCATCAAAAATGGATACGACGACAACGACGTCTGTTTACTATAGGTGTTTTTGCTCTATTTTATATTTTGCAATCCTTACTTTTTGTCTCCCAGCCCAGAAAGAAAAGCAGACAAAATAGAAAGAAACAAAAATTACCACAAACAAAGTAAAAAATAGGCCAGAGCATATTTCTTTCTTCAACAACTATCTTCAGTAAGTATTGTCACCTTGGAGGACTGTAAGAGAAGTATGAAATCCTCACAAAATGTCGTAACATCAACCTTAATGACAGATGCTAGTTCAGTGAGATTGTGACTTTGGCATCATTTCCACTCTCCTATTCAAGTATTGATCATGTAATGTTCAATCTTTTCATACCCATCACAGTTTGTTACTATAAAATGTCTATCTTCCAACATTTTGATAATCTATATTGATATTGTTACGTGAAGCTGTCCAGATTAAATAGTGACAGAATTACATCATAAAGACATAATGGGGGTATCATGTTTCAGTTGGGTGCCCGTCGTCCTGACCTGTGTCTAAAGCTGTCAGAATTACAGCAGTAAAACTGTTCCCTGGGGACGTCAGTATGACATCTTCGTGATTATAGCAAGAACCTGTCAGATATACTTTTAACAGCGGCAGTTTAATTCTGAACAGACAGTGTAGTTTTGGAAAACCTTAATAATTTCAAAATAGATTGACCAGATGAATTCATATTTGTAGGCATGATATATCAAAGGAGAATATGTAGATTGCAATTAGATGTCTACACAATCATAAGGTCTGCAGAATTATGGCTCAGGGTCCCAGAATTCTGGTAGAATTCTGGCTCAGGGATCCAGAATTCTGGCTTTGAGCCAAGTTTCCAGAATTCAGACAGAATCCCCAGAATTCTGCAGAATTGGCTTTCTTCAAGGAGACATCTAATTGCAACCAAGATATACATTATTCTTTGAAATATCATACCTACAAAGAATAATTCATCTGGTCAATCTATTTTGAAATTATTGAGGTTTTCTGGAATTAACCTGTTTGTCCGGAATTATCTGGGTTTTTTTTTTGCAAAAACATCCTACGATTGATACAAACAATACAGGTTTTCCTGTCGCAAACATGTAAATAATACCAACACCAGTTTTAAATGATATGCACAATTTTCATTATTCCCCGGTTCTAACCAAAGTGTCGACGATACAAAAATAACCCTGTCACCTTTCACAAAGAGTGATGGGAAATTAATGAGGAAACTATTTCCTCCTGTCGGAGGAATGATCAGGATCGCAATGAAAGTCGGATGCAAATTTCATTACATTCCATCACGGGGGTTTCCGTGAGATATAGGAGGGAGCAGAAATCAGTACATCAATCATTGTGGAACTGTCAGGGGCTTAGTTCAGAAGGATCACTGCATAGGGGTTTCTACAGGACATCAGGACATTAACGTTTGATCATAGCACACGGTGTACCTCTTAAGGTGGTATCTCACTGCACTTGGGGCACCTGTGCAGCACTGCGGGGTTCGTTCACTGCGGCACTGTTGTGTTATGTTTGCCTAGTTTTATGAATTAGATATTGTGTAATATGTAAAAGTTTGACTTAAAAGATACACAAAACGTAAGAAAATCTGTTCTTTATCTCTGGCATTCGTTGAGTAATCTTTCAAACCGACAGTGCCGAACTGGTGCCCCAAGTACAGTGAGATACCACCTTTAGTCTTACACGTAAGTTTAAAAAGGAAAGCAATTTCACTATCTGTGAAAATTGGCTAAAAAGTAAAATAACTACAGTTGTATGGACTTTAAAATGTTGTTTGACCTATCTTTCCAATTTCAAATCTGTATACTTTATGGTCTACTGTCATAACACAGGGTATCAAAGAGGTTCATCCAAAGAAACTTCATGCTCTTAAAAAAAGTCTTCATGATTTCTTAAACCTTCAAGCATTAGATGTGTCTCTACTCTCCAAGCAGAGGTTAGGCTCTGGCTTGGAGACATTTTTGTCAGGTGTCCTTGGACTAGTACACACAAAGACATATAACATTAGGAAGCCGACAAAATGCCTAAAAAGGAGCTTACCTCAGCTCAGACTCAAAGAACGGTACATCCCATACCATTTTTCATGTCTTATTGTCTGAAGAAAAACCGTTCTGAGTGACTGTGTGGTGACCCAAAGAGTATAGTACAGAACTTATTAGAAGGCTGTCCAATGCAGTCTATGTATAATATGCTGGGCACTGGACCAAATGGTGTGCGTGGTATGATTTACAAACTAGCTGCATGGCATATTGGATGGTGTGACAATGAAAACTAGCATCTGTTCCAGTAATATTCTCTCCACATACAATATTCACAGTGTATGGTTCAAGGTTGTAAAATGCCTGACAACATTGAAAAAGCTGTGATAACTTCCCAAAAAGGAACTAAAAGACTTGATCTTTGCTCATTGCTCTTTTAAAATGGTATTAGTCATTTTGGGCCGATACCATGCTTGTGAAATAGCTACATGTTTAGCTAGCATGATGCTTCAAGTAGCCAATAGTAGAGTGATGCAGCATCACTACACTGTTCACGTTTTCAGCCCCAAATTTCACTACAAATCACTCCGTACCTCCGTTTCATATCAGCCATACAGTGTTTTACATAATTCACCAGAACTCCGGGAAGAAAAGTGACGTATCAGTCACTAATGGAAATCCAAATTAACCAACCAACCAACCAACCAACTAACCAACCAATCATCGCAAACACTGGGTCAACCCTATTCTTCTCCGTAAGTGTGTTTGGTTCTTTAATACAAACATTTGATGCCTACTCTTAGGCTTACACCTGCAGTCTACCATACACAAGAATTCCAGCTTTTCCCCATCCAAAAGAACTAATGTAACCCCTTACACCATGCCCAAGCAGGGTTCAAACCAGTCTATGGATTCACAAAACTTTCTCCACATTGCCAAGTAGCCGGGTCACTTACCCATTGCACCATAGGGACTTCAAACTTATGACAAATGTCCATGGACACATGTTGTACAAGGTAGTAAAACATACCTACCAGTATGTACACACACCTACACATCTAATACCTCTATATATGCTCCCTGACACTTGGTCGTGAATACACAAGTCGTACGGACTTGACTATGCGCACAAGTGTGAACGGACCCATACCGTTGTTATGGGGACTTCAAACTTATGACAAATGTCTGTGAACATGTGTTGTACAAGGTAGTAAAACCTACCTACCGGTATGTACACACACCTACACATCTAATACCTCTATATATACTCCCTGACTTTTGGTCCTGAGCCAAGTTCTGCATGACTCCCTTTACTCCTAATGGCCTGGATGGTAATTGAAAGGCTTGACTGATGGGCGGAAGTGGGAGACGCAGACACATTTGTAACCGAAACTGAGTTCAAGTTCGTTACATCTCTCACTAGCTTCACACACATTTGACATTGAACACACACACTCCAGCTGCACACAAATTTGACGTAGTGTGAACACACTATTTGGCAGATAATCTCACCCCAACTAAGAGAGGTTCTGTTTTCCACTGTCCTATTCAAGTCTTGATCATCAGATGTTCAATCAGTTCAAAATGCTTGTTTTATCTCTGAGAGTCTCACTAGCTTCACACAAATTTGACCTTGAACACACACACCTTATGTAGCTTCACACACTTTTGACCTTGTGTGGTACCTAACTAATATCTCCCCAACAAAGTAAAGCACATTTGTCACCAAAAACTGAGTTCTGTTAAGGTTTGTTAAAGCCCTCCCAACTTCACACAAGTTAAAACTTGTATCCTCCAAGCCTCACAAAAGTCTGACCTTGTAAACCCCCCCTCCCACACACATTTGACCTTGTGGTCTCATTGATGAGTTTTTTCTTCCCATAGACTTCTATGTTATAATTCGTGGTTTACATGGGCACGTTCGTAATGAAGCTACGTGAAATGTCAGCATATTTTTCATTCTACGTTGAGCACATTTAGATTTTAGACATTACATTTTTATAATGGGAAAAATTGCCAACGTCAACTATACAGGTTCTTTTTTTATAGCAATTACAAACTATGATTAGCCAATCCCCACAAAAAGCACTTTTTTGCTGCTAGTGTACAACCGCACCACTCAGAACCCAGGACTGTGTACCTCCGACCTAGCACGGGGCTGCAAAAATTTATCTACTAATTTCTTCACTTACAAACAAGCTTTCAACAATCTAATTTTTGAGATCAGTTCTGCTGGCGAAAAGGGAATTTCTCACCGCTAAAAACACGCGTCCATGCAGCCGTTTATTTTTGGGCTTGGCTCTCTTTTAGGGTGCCCACTCGGACTAATACATCAATGAGACCTTGTGTGCATACCCTGTTTGGCAGCTAATCAGACCTCAACTAAGTACAGCACAACCAAGTTCAGGTCCGTTACGATTCTCTTCCAGCTTCACACAAGTTTGACCTTGTAACCTCCGAGCTTCACACACATTTGACCTTGTGAAAAACCAATTTGGCTGCCGAGCTAATCTCTCCCCAGCCAAGTACAGAACAGCTGTGATCATTGTACCAAGCACTTCGAACAATAAATCTTTACACACGGTATTAGCCTGTTCAATAGACAAGGTCCACTTGCCAATACCAACAAGGGAAGGGAAATCAACTGTACAACATTACAGTGATCGTCTACTTGAACTGAATTGAGAAGAAAAGGAGCTTGCTACCTACAGTTTATAAATTACTGCAAGTAATCGATTACTATAAAACTAGGGTGTCAAGATTTCAAGGAAACAATCTCTCAAGTCTCTCTAGAAAATGTTTTTTGCACAATATTTTGAAAATATTGGGTCAAGATCAGATGTCGTAAAATTACAATCTCGTGACCTGTAATGATTATTGTGAGGACTGTGTTGTGAATACTGTACTTGTAGTGAATACCTTCAGAATACATGACATTAAATTGTCAAGGAATCTTAATTGAGAGAGAGATAGCTCACACATTATCTAATATAAAATAAATGTAACATTAATTTTCAGCTGCTGAAGCTATATTTGTGGTTTATGACATATCCAATATTACATAACATACCGGTATAACAAAATTACATTTTTCTTCCTAAGGCCAAGGCATACATATAGTTAGCAACCCACAAAGCCATAACTTTTTGAGCTATGCTGTACGTGTCTAACAAACCAAACCAATCAACAAGTGGATTGTTCATTCCTTGACAAAGACTGATGCTGTGCACTCGAAAATTTGGGTGAGTCCAATTTTTGTGTGTACAGTTCAACTATTTCAAGAATAAATCAACAAATGAGCAAAGAATTTTTCTCCATAAGGCCACACAATATATCTACACCAGCAAACTATATAATCATAACTTTTTGAGCTGGACCCACCAAACCAAACAATAGAATAGCAAATCAACGAATACTTCAACTAGAAACATACAAATGTAACCAGTCAAGTCATCTTGCCAAAGGTAATCAAAGAACACAGATTTACACGTCTGTCTGCTGCACCAATCACACATCTAATGCAGCATGTATGGATCGCAGGGGCAGAAAACCAGCCACAGTCACCCATGAAATTGCCAATTCTTCATGAATGTCTTTACAATGATTCACACTAATTAGAGACTTGATTGTCTACATAAGTCACTAATGGCAGGTGACGCAGCCGATACCTGCCATCCAACTGTCGGGCTAGCATCATCAAGGACACAACAAGGAAGTTCTTTGTTTCTCAAATAAAAATAGTAACATTTAGTACTGGTAGTAGTAGCAGTAGTATCCATTATTTGATTGTACTGCTGCTGGGATCCCTGACACAAGGGTAGACAGCAATTGACTAGTCTTCACACCGTGCTTCTCAAATGAAAATGAACACTTAAAGGGTTACACTAGGAGTAGGTCACCTTTATCCGTGGGGTTACCTATATCCGTTGATTTTAAAACCAGGGTATATATTGGTATCAAGTCGACGGAAGGTAGCTTTAGAATGCAGTATGTTGAAAATATTCTACACTGAAACCACTATCTGTCGACTTTATAAATTATATCCATAAATACCCTGATTTAAAAATGACGGACATACCCTGCGGATAAAGGTGAATTAGCGTTACAATCTGCCTTTTTCAGTAACTCAGTAAAAAAGATTTTCAATGCCATTAGGAAATAGCTGAATGTCTACTCTACAAAAAGAAAACTGAAAAGAAAAGTTGCATATTTGCAGGCAGTCACTTGTAATATAGAATAAAGTAAAATGTCAGCAAAATCTAATTCCAAACCTTACTACCTCTCTTCAGAGCTTTACTTTATCTGAAATTCTATATAGCTAAATTCAAACTTTTGAACATTCAAGTAATACAACAAAGATTTTGCTGTTTGTTTGAACTTGCGTACAATACAGTAATTCTAGGTTTGTGACAAGAAACAGCAAGTTAAATAGGTGTAGCCCAGATGTTTCAAACAATGTGCCGACTTTTTATTCTATATATACCTGATGACGAAGGGTCACAAGATAGCGTAGGCACGCGTCACGTTATTGTGAGTCATTCCGCATGATTACACAATAATGTCTCTATCATCAGGTGTAAGGGAACTGATATTAATCATAGCTGCCAATGTCATATTCATGTGTCATCTACAATTCACCTCAACACCCCATACACACTATTGTCTTCATAACTGTAATAAGTCATATTGTGGGCCGATCTATAGCATACTGTTAAAGTATAACAGGTTTTTGGAAGCAGAAAGCATATCTAACTTACTTGAAACTATCTCTAAAGAATTATGAATAACAAATATGGCTAGCTGAAAAATTTAAATTGAGTTGTTGGATAGAATCCTACGAATTGTGACGTAATACATGTATCATTAGCAAACTTGTCTGAGAATTATCAAGATAAACATATTTTCAGAAGGAACCCAGTATATGTAAGAGTACTTGCAAATTACATCTAAAGAAATTCAAGCCATTCAGAACTGTTATGATATTGCCAACATTACCAAAATAAAACATTTATTGGCTCAAATTCAATGCTAAAAATTGTGACAGCAAATTGTATATAAAAACATATCTCCAAAAAGAAACCAATAATATTTTAAGTGTGCGTAGGAGGTACTGTAAATTACATTACGGTAGCTTCAAGCAATTCAGAACAGTACTAATACTAGTAATACTGCCAACGTTGCCAAAATAAAACATTCACCAAACTTCCTGTTCCTGACATTTTGAATCAACATGAACCATTTGCCTAATAGGCTGTAAATGTCTTCTCATGTCCAATATTGTCTGGCTCTTACGTCCGTAATTACCTATGTTCTTGTAACGATCTTGCCATCTTTATTGTGACAAATTTCTTTCCTGCATGCGGTAATTCAATAGAGGACCATGAATTCTGAGAATCGCCGTAAAACAGTCAAGTTACGGCACAGTCTCAGCGCTGGATTTAGTGTAATAGTTGCTGACGTGGCCTTTTGGGCACTCACAGTCTTAAAAAAACTCTTATGGAAGAATCCTCAGTTGCATTGAATGTCTGTTAGTCCATGGATAAGATTATAAAATATGCCCACAAGTTTGGGTCTAGGAAAATAAATGTTGTGTTTCCCCTTTCCCTAGAAAAGCCTGCCGACCCTAGAGACTTTTTTGGGGGTGGGCAGTGGAGTCACATAGCTTCCAGTTAGAATTTTTATTCAGCCTGCTTCCTATTGAAATAAAAACACTGCTTGTCCTACATGTATCTAATGAAGGATAAATGTATCTATTTTGTACAAAATTAAAATTTGACGTTGAAAGACAGGTGTCCTTCTGCATTTCAGTTTACGAAATGTTCAACTGTATTGTAATATGATACAATAGAGTTTGGGCCAGCCTAAAAAAACTACAAGAAAAAAAGATAATCCTTACCTACCGACCCTAATTTTTTCAGGACTAAAACAGGAAACACATTTTTTCTAGGCCTTATCACTTGCGAGAGATCTACTATATCATATAGTACTAGTAGATAACGAAATAATGACAACATTTGTTTAAAGAAGCTGCACCATAATTCGATACAACATGCAAGATTCTCTATATATTACAAGCCTAACTCTGACTGAGATAGCTTCCACTCAGCACTCGACATCAAACCAATCCCTCTCAAGCTTGGGCAATTTGCCGTTAATTTGGACAGAGATAATAAAGATATTATCTGTGGGTATCATCCCATCTCGCACGATCGTGCCATCGACCCCGCAGATTGTCCTATCGACTGGTGGCCCTTAATCCGATAGAAGTGGCATAATATACTGCTTTTGTTATACCTGGGCCGAGCGTGACAGATTTGGAGAGTTTTCTCTTATTGATCCAAAGTTGATACTGTTTGACCCTGAGGAGGTTGCTCCTGCTTACAGCTATAGAGAGTGATGGTGGTGGTTTCTTCACTTGCATTTAGGTAAGAAAAATTGAGACCATAACACATCCAGGCCAAAACTGCAGTACCAGGGTCACATGCAAGGGGGCCCAAATTTGACTGTGGCCTTTGTCTTCCAAAAATCTACCCACATAAACATCGTAATCCATCCAGAGATTTACTAAGTTATGATATTACAAAACACAGGAAACACTTACTGTGTGTAACTAGCACACAGGCACACAGAGACAAAGACACACCAAAAACAATATCTTCATTTTTCATGGAGACAAAAATATTTCAGAAAATAATTTTATCAGGTTGGTAGAATATAGAATATAGGAGAATAGGAAAGGTCAGAAGCTCTGAGGAAGGTGTCTGACAGACACCGAAACATAAGCAAAGTAAGTACATTCTGGTTGTTTTCTCCTATCAGTATGTCCTACAATAATACTGCTTGGAGCCTAAAAATCTTTGGGACCTTAATAACTGCCGCCATACCAAAAATCCATGCAAATTAATCAGAACATATATACAAGTAACTCAACCAAACACAGTACCCTTGTTTTAGGTGACCCTGCTTCAATGAGGTAAATATAGAAACAATGTTATATAGAACCAAGGTGTTTGACAGACACCAAGACATTCTGCTACTATCCTATGGGAATACTCGTATATCTTCCAAGCTTTAAAAGCTTCTTCACATTTCTGAGAATGGGAGGAAATAATTGCACTTAATGAAGCCACAAACGTCGACCAGAATACATGCAGTGTGGGGGTATAATGTCATTAGTTGCCATAATGGGCAGGGATAAACTCAGCCCACCCCAAACTGTCATAAAATATTAGTGTCTAGAGGAAAGGAAAGGAAAACAGCCGGACCCTTATTCATGGTATTGTAGATAGCAAAATCATACTTCAACAATTTGAGCTCTTTTAATGACCTACATCGTTTTTGCATACAGTAAAATTAGCCTTACTATAGTGTAATTATTTTGTCAAGATTTGAAAACTAATTATTTCAAGTGAACATGCAGGGGTATCCCAAGTCTTATACATGTACTTGGGATTTGAATGGTAAAATACCAGTACAGTAGAAGCCAGTTAATTGCACAACAGATAACCACACACTTCTGTTAACTGCACAGAATCCCAAAATGCTGTGGTGGTGCAGTCCACCTTGATAACTTTATTTTGTCGCACCATTCGGATAATTGCACGAATACGCTGGCAAATCGGGTGTGCAATTATATTATTAAATGCTTCTACTGTATAGGACAAATTAAGTTTGTACATGTACACTGTATACACATTTCCGCTGCCTAGTTAAAGTCCCTGATTTCCACAAAACCTGGAAAACCTAACAGGGTACGGCTGACCTACAACTGTACTCACTGGGTAATCGGGTACGCGACCCTTGTCATTATAAGGTCATTTTTAATTACAAGGGCATAACTTACAACCAGAACGACACATTTGAAGTGAGATCAACTGACCCTCAGATAGATATTTTGTCGTGTCTGAGAGAACCTATTTGCTCATCATTAGAAGCACAGACATTGCGCTGCATGGGAGATGTAGTGCTCACTGATGAATTAGTTATGAAGGGTGTGATCATTTTACGGAGCCTGTAGTGTGGGGAATACCCATGCAAAATTCAACCACACCCAGAAAGGCTTCCATGTCAGATGTAGCTGGGAAACTGACTATTGAAAACACGTCGCCACAGAACTAGACATATTTCATAAAACTAGACCCATTTCATAAAAATCAAGATGCATAAAAACTTGTTTTCCTAGTAGAACTATCGTAGAGTGGTGCAGGTAGAGATAATTCATAAAACTAAGTCTAACCATAAATGATATCTATTTCATAGCACTGTAGTATATTTATCGTTGTTTAAGAAAAAAAGACAATTTTGAATCCAGCACCACCAATATTACATTTTTATCATGACGTACATGTATAAAGTAGTTCACAATAAGTCAGTTAAACCTTGGTTAAAACTATTATAGCCATCCCTGAGGCATTTTGTAATAAAAGGGTTGCGAGGCATTCTTGGCAGTAAGATGGAAGAAAGGTGGGTTTAAAGTTATAATTATACAGCTTAAGTAGAGCATGTCCATCTCCGCAACACCTGGTAATTGTAACATGTAATGATGGATGTATACGTGCTTAAGACTAGTACATGTACCTTCCATACTTTTGTCATCACTTACAAAAGTGACGTATCTCACACCTTTAACAGATGGTAATTTCATGATGGCAGGCAAATGTGAAAATAAGTATCCTTACTTCTGTACTATATATATACCTTATGCATTTGATTGGATACTAGTGAACATGTTTTTAATACTTAACAATTATAGATTAAAACTATAAAAGGAATTTACAATGTTACATGTTATTAGTAGGAAACATGTATATTATCTGTGGGAAGGGTGATTATAAAATCTCAGGGCTCGAAATACCACCTGCATATGCAGGTTAGTGCAGGTAAAATTGGGGCTGTGCAGGTATTTCTGATGTCTACCTGCACCTAATCTGCACTGGTCCATGGACTGGGTTTTAAACATAAATGTCCTATGATGTAGGTGTATGTGGATTGTTATTAGCGTTATTGACTGTTACCACAGCACCTATAAAGTATTAAAAAAAAGATTCCTGAACAATTTTAGTATGATCCATACTTCCCAAATTCCGAGTGGTGCAGGTAAAATTTGTCTGGTGCAGGTAATTTACAATGTTACCTGCACCAGTGCAGGTATGCAGAAAAAAGTATTTCGAGCCCTGTAAGCTGTTTCTGAATTTTGTTCTTGTTTGGCCACGGGGCCAAAAGGTTTTCCACAAAGCCTTTAAAGAGACACATTTTATAGATGGAACAAGGAATGACAGTAACCCCAGAGGTACAGGTATGCATGCCAGTAACAACTTGTGATGGATGGGACCTGATTTCATCATAGGCCCCAGGCAAGTAACATGTCTATTCAGGTCTTCTCAGTTCTTAGGGGAAGAAAAGCATATATCCTTGTCTTAGAGATAAGAGCTGAGAGAGAAACAGTAGCAGATATTATCTTCTTGTGGGTGTTAATATGTGCATATCTTGGACTGTTTCACAAAATAAGGAAGGGAGACATAATATAGTGCTGACTTAAAATCAAGGGATACAAAAGTATATTCTTGTCTTGAAGATAAGAGCTGAGAGAAATGCAGTGGCAGATACTAAATCTTCTTCCACGAAGTTCCAGGCGTTAATACGTGCATATCTTGGACTACTCCACAAAACGCAAAAGACATATTGAAGAACTGACTCAAAAATCAAAGGGAAGAAAAGCATACATCCTTGTCTTTGAGATAAAGGCAAAGAGAAACGCAGATATTAGCAGATATTATCTTGTTGTGGACGCTAAAATGGGCATACAACTTTTGGGACCGCTCCACAAAACAGAAATTTAAACATATATGGCAGTACTGACTAAAAATATAAAATTCCTATATAATATAGATACATGCGTGTGCTTTTTCAAGTTATATGTCTCCATTGTGATTGAAATCTTTTCTGGCCGTGATTCCATTTCATAGTACCTTGCTGCCATCTTTCACTTCTTTCTGTCTTTTGAGATTACGACAAGATTGGTAGCCACACAGGCTTAAGCGCTATATCTCTGAGTCTAAGAACTGGGCCATCTCTTATTCAAGACTAGATAACAAGGTATTAACTCTGAAGAAATGCTGATTACATGGTGCGCCCCTCTAAGATAGTTATCTCTAAAACTGATGACTACAACGTCTTCCTGTCATATCTCTATTATTCTGTGCCTTTTCTAAGATTGTTGGATAACTGGTAGTCTTAACACTAGCTAAAGAGCTGAAGACAATGAGAACGGTATTAACTCTGTAGACAATGCTGATTTATCATTACATGGTGTGCCCCTCTAAGATGGTTATCTCTAAAATTGATGACTACAATATCTTTCTGTCATATCTCCATTATTCTGTGCCTTTTCTGCCTTTTCTAAGAGATAGCTCGATAACTGGTAGTCAAACGAGTCACTAGCTAAAGAGCTGAAGACAATGCGAATGGGCATTAACTCTGTAGACAATTGCCAATGACATGGTGTAATTCTAAGGTGGATATCTCTGAAAATTATGACTTAAATACCTTCACAATCACGATGTTTTGTTTTGTTCAGTTCAGTACCTTCTAGCAATTACTCTGAAACTCTGAGATCGCTGGATAAATTATAGTCAAACAAACTAGCCTTAAACTGGCTTAAGTGCTAAAGACAAGACAAACAGGTAAAAAATGCTGATGATTCCACACCTGTTATCTCTGAGGACTAAAAGATGAAAACAGAAGAACAACCCAACTTTTCTTACCTATCAAGACCTATCTTTACCCACTGACAAGTCCATCCCCAAGGTCATTACCACTCAAGATCTATCACAACTAAGTAGCCTATTTCCTTAAAAAAGTTAAAGGATGTGATTAAAGCGCAATGAAGAAGAACTCTCAGGAGATTACCCTGGCCCTTTAATTGGAAGGTGGTTTCTTGGCTATTTAACAAGATAACATGTCATTCTGGGGTGTCCTGCTGGGTTTTAAAGAATGAGGGTCTCAGGTTGGCTATGTAATTAAGTCCCCAGGTAAAACAGGTGTATATAGTGGGCTGCTACAGTCCACTGGCTACGGTGAATACATAAGTTTGCTGGTGTACAGTGATACCCAGAAAACAACTTTCTTCAACTGAATACTGTAGATGCAGAAATATTCGCAGTGGTTTTATGTTTGTGGTTTTCGCGGTGGCCACTTCACCGCAAACTTAAAACCTCTGCAAACTTTTTTTACATCAAATCCCCGCAAACTTGAATGCATTTAGAGTATGTTACTCTTTGTAGTAGGTTTTCTTTTCTCATTGTCTCTTCTCTGGAAAATGATGCTTTATGATTGTATAAAAACTATAAGTATAAAAACTAAAATGATTAATGAAAAAGCCTTGTATAGAGGATAACTAGTACTCTCAGAACAGAGGTTCAGCTCTGGCTAAATTTTTTACACGTTTTTTTTTACAAGCTTTTTCCTTTCTCCCCTTTTCTTCATTTCTTCATTTTCTTCAATGTGTTGAAGTGAATGTGTTTATAAGGCATTCATGCTTGCATCTACCGGAAAGGGTTTTGCCGGCGGACATGACGAAAACTGAAAAGTGGACAAAATAGAAACCCAGACAAAAATGCCTAAAAACATGCCAAAACAGTTGGAGCCAAACCTCTTCTTCGAGAGTATGATATGAAGACAAAACAACATCAGGCTTTCTCTAAAAGACCAAAGTTGTTGAATTACTTCTTAATAGCATAGAAGATCTTATTGTTCAACATTACTGTATGTAAAGGCAGCAGACACAGGTGGCACCTGTTGCATAGTTCTCTGTCTGGAAACACTTCCGGTCATGATCTTTCCTCCCCTTAGGCAAAGTTGTGTTTCAACAACAAGGACTTTCCTCCCCAAACACTTTAAAAGTCACAACAATTCCTTTTAATCATTTGAGAATTGAAACGTCTTTCAATTTCGTGTTAAACAAAACTTTCTGGTTATAGAAGTGTCAGCTGGACTTATATTCAGAAGATATTCTAATGATATGGAATACTAGAGTGAACAATTAGTTATCCTTGTCATCTAACCATTATGGTATCACTATCAACTGCCAAACTGACTATTACAGTACAACTGATATTTGGCACTGGCTCATTGCCATTAATGAGAGAAAGCTAACACAAAGAGGTAACATTATAGACGAGAAGACCTTATGAAATACAGGCCCTAGCGGTGTGCGATGTCCAATAGGAATCTCTTATACATTTGCAGAATGAAAACAATTTCTGGCGGTCCATAGCAAAGCCGTAATCGTCCGTCAGAACCCCATTTCTGTCCATCAAATGGCCCATGGCTGTTGATTGGTAAGGGGACCGTTCATTGCTGGTTGGGGGTAAATCGTTACTGGTGCATCGAAAGAGATGTGGGTCATAGAATCTACTCACCAAGGACAGTAAATGTTATCTAGGAAATTTCAAGTTTTATAAAAAAATTGTAATCTAAGTTTATATTTAGACCTGTTAATTGTTATTTAAAGGGTTCAAGAAAGAAGTTTTGAAGGAACTGTGTTTTTTGGAAAGAATCTGTCTTCAATTTGAATGGGCCATGCTTATCATATGATAACCCAGTTTCTAGTTACGATTCAATTCCAACTGAGCATCTGGATAGGCTCAGTGCTTTCATGCAACACATTTTTGGGCTGATATGATGATGGTGATATTGAAGACATTCGGAAAAGGCAAAGATATAAGAGACTAGTATCATTATATGGAATATTATGTATCAGAATCTAGTTTTAACCCTTATGAGCTTGATTCATGGTAAGGTTGATATAATTGCAAAGCAGATATTATAAAATAGAAAGGCAAAATTTTAACATTTTCAAGCTGCAAGTTCCTTGACACAAAGACCCAATGCTCCAAGGAACTGGGAGCTTGAGAAACATAATTGTCTTTTTACATCTGCTTGGAGATTGATTACTGTAAATGCATTTAAATTTGCGGTGATTTAATTACACGGTTGTGGGAAAATTGGGAGTTTGCGGTAGCACCATATGGTATGCTGTAGACACATACTGTCATGGAAAAATGGTCGTAGCAGTTTTGAATTCGCGGGGAAGCGGCCACCACAAAAAAAACACGAACATAAAAACACCGCTAACATTTCTGTATTTACAGTAATATTGACCCAGAAGTTGGGTACTGGGAACAAGTCAGCTCAAAGAAACCTAACCAGTCTCCATTTTAACTGGCTCTGTTTACATCACTCCCCATCATAACAGAACAGACCACACAGATCTGACACATATTTGTTGGATCAACACGATTGTTACAGGTACAAGTAATGTGTAGGAGACACAATGGGGAGCTCGGAGAAAAAAAATCACTGTTGTCTTCAAAATACAGGCTTTACAACATGAATTTGCAGTGGTCTTTCTAGGAAAACTAAAGGAATCAGTGTCAAAATTGTCGTCCACTTTTTTTAACAGAAATATTGTATACTAGGATACATAATAATAGACATTTCCATTTGTATCTAAATTCTAATACATGTATGTTTTGGAATGTGGATGACAATATTCAATGTTCATTTTCTTTTCTATTTCAAGGTGCCTACAGATAACAAATTGCAGACGACTTGCCAGATTAAGAACATGTTTCCCTTTCGTTTCTAGAAGAACAGCAAAAGAAAAGCATATCTTCAGCATTTGTATGCAGAGGTTGCCACGCCACTCACTCTCAATCAAGTCTACCCTACACAATATCCTGGCATTTAGACTTTGCCGACATTCCTATATACAATATCTCCAAAGGACATATGTGCCATACTGCATACACATTAATACACACTCACCATTATATCAATGGAGGCAATCGCGCGGAAAATCGCTCTTATTCTACAACTCCTTGGCGATTGTTTCGGTGATTTAGGTCGACGGAACTACGCCTCACGTTATAAGGTTACAGGTGAAATGGTACTAATCCATCTATTGGCATTTCTTTATTTGATGTCATATTTTATCCCTCATATTTTTCCCAATAGAAACAGTCTGGATAATATCTAGAGGCCAGCTGAATAAATTGTCCATTAGTGCTGACAACCAGTTAAGGTCAAACAAAACAAAGATGTGAATCACAGGGTGGGGAGGGGGGCGACATTTTTTTGGTAGCAAGCGTGACGTGATCTTGTTTCACGTTTGCAAATAGCTGAGCAGCAACTGCAACAACAAGGGGCTGGGTTTGACACACATCACACATGGCCGACAGGGGCTGGACAAACTCAGGACAGTTTGTCCTGCTGTCCAGCAAGACTGGACAGTCTACAGAATACGACAGCGCACACAAGCCTGGTATGGCCAATGTCATGTTGGCTTGTGGGCTGGGAGTGACGTCTTCACAAACAACGGCAAGACAAGGGAAGAACGGAAGATGTTACAATTGGTTAAGTCAGCATGTGTAAGATTACTAGTACCTAAAGTGGACTTACATACATACAGCAGAAGTTTTTAGGGTTAGGGTCATTTCACCGAGAAAAAGAACTACTTTGCGCATGCGCGGTAACCATACCATTGCATAATGATAAAAGCTGCAAAACATGGTAACGTTAAACGTACAGGGCAGTCTCCAACTTTAGATTTTTCTGTGTCCCACTCATTGTTTGGGAGCCAATGTTGTTGATTTTTCTTGTAACATCTGTCATTTTAAGTTTATGAAACACATTTTCATCAATCTCATTATAGTTATAACAAGGAGGTTAAGTCCTTTTTAACCTCCTTGGTTATAATATGTACTGAAGTTCAGATCATTTTTGGGCTGGATGCATTGAAATTTCTGTGCCTCCCAACAAGCAAATTTCCATCCCAGGATGGAAGGATGGGTCCTGGAGACAGGTCGTTTGAGAAATATTGTTGCAAAAAAATCATGTTTTCCAAATAGCTCTCATTATGTTACCTTCACAGAAGGTACATACTGTTTTTGCTTTGTTTCTTCTTCTTCTTCTTTTCCGCACAAATAAAAAACATGAATATCTCCAAAACTAGACCTTGGAATATCTCGTAATTCAGCAAGCTGGTAGGTCTGCACATAAGACACTGCACCTTGGTCATTTGGTCCCCCAAAGATACCAAAAAAATGATTTTATGGGGCAAAAAAGGGTGAAAAAACTAGCAATTTTAACACAAAATCGAACTTTCGAGCCCCCATAAAACGTTCGAACTACGTTCCAAGGACCCGAGGTCAACGACCGGTTGCTATGGAACCCGCCCGGGAGTTATGGAACATGGTATTCGAACGAGGTCAGCGACCGCCGCTACGCAACACGGAAGTGTCCGCCCGTCAAATGATGACTTCATCTTGCTTTGGACGGCCTGAATTGAGCCAGAAGCCGTCCTCTGAATGATTTGTGGAATTCATTTTACCAAGAAGTAATAAAAGATCAAGAAATTCACAGAGCTTTGACTTTATTTTGCCGCATATCGGCACCTTTTGCATACTAGTATCAACTTCACGGAAGGTAGAATGAAATTGATCGCAGGCAGAATGAAATTTAATGCCCCCAAAGTATAATGTGTCTCGGTTAAGGTCTATATCGAGTCAAATCTAAGTTTCGATACTTTTCTTGATTTTGTTTAAGCTAAAGGTTTTTCAACCTGCACAGGCCAGTTTAACTCTGAGCCATCCAAACATTGTTCAGATTCTATGTTGTGTTTGAGTTACGTAGAATCGAGAACACACACGACGTGTAGTACGCCAGCACTTGTGCGTACACACGCGATAATTTGGTGAACAAACGCATTCAGAGCACTAGTGCAATTTTCTCAGACAGGCCGACAACTGTGGTAACGTTACGTGTACATGTATGTGGTAACGTGGGGATTTCTTTGGATGTCTCCCGACATGATAAGTAACTGGCATAAAAAAAACGTTAATCATAAAAATGTAGCGAGACCTATTCGTTTTTCAAGTCCATACATAGAGCTGTCGTCTAAATGAAACACGGATAGGTGTCACGGTTGTAGTTAACCGATTTTTTAGTCAACAAGAACATTTGAGCAAAAAACACATACACATGACTACGTTAGACGCAAGGTCACTGCGTGTTACCGGCTGTTACTTAAAAAAAACATGCATAACGATCGTCATGCAAACTCAAAGTTTTACGCCTGAGACATAAAGGTATGTGAAACACAAACGATGGACTTAATGAGTTTATTTCGCTATTAAACTGACCTGAACAAACACGATTAACTGCAGCGTGGAACGCCCTCCCCGTCTTAGGTCACGGTCATTCCGTTCACCTTGTTGTTCATCATGTAAGTTACTACAGCGATGCGTTGGTCCCCAGCAAGCAAGTGGAGCACGGAAACGAGGTCTGGGTGAATTACAATTAATCTACTTAACCGTTACAGCTTTACACACGGTGGGAGTGGTCGGCATAGCACAAAGCCCCAGGCACAAATCAGCATAAGCCAACGCGAAAGTTTAGAGTAGCAGAAACCTAACCCCTTGAAGTTTGCATGATTGACAGGCGGACGGGTTTGAAGTGTGCCGACTGCGGCACGTATTGATAATGAGGGCATAAACAAACTAGGTACATCAAACATAAATCAAAATTGTTTGCTAAAAATAAAAGAGGAAATTTATGAAATATGAATTGCGGACTCTGACAAAAAATGATTGAGCCGTTCAAAATATGAATGAATTTACACAGATTAACTGTGACAGGAAGCATAGCGGAGATGTGCTGCGTACTGTGAAGATCACGTGCAGTGTGCATGCAGGGGTAGCCATATCAATTTCTGCTCTGAGAGTGTCCGGCAACTGCGGGACGTGAACGAATATAATAGATTTGTGGCAATTTTAGCGATTATGCTAATCAGTTGTTTCTGTGAATTTGTGCGATTTACAGTTGGTAAGGCCCCCTTTCCACTAGACGGCGATCGCGCTGCGCTCTTATAATTACTGCGACATAAACAGGATATGTGTAACCTTCGATTTCACACTGGGTATATGGTTCATAGAAAACGTAAAAGCGTGACTGATAATGCTGAGGAGAACCCTTCGCGCTGCGTAGTACAAGCGGCAAACTCTGTGAGACGTTTTTGTGAATGTACCTTCCGATTTTGTGCTACGCTAGACAGTGTGCCGTAACTTGGTACGCTTGTTTTAATTTTGCTCTCTTCAGAAGTTAGTCTAATTCAAGTAGACAGAAACGAGAATTCAATTCTATAAAATTTGACAATAAAATTGTGACTGTATGTACTTCTTGCCTCATGTGAGGCTGTATCTAGCACAATACAATCTAGCTGATGTTTTCACGGGGAAAGGGGCTGAATGCACTGTTTGCGATGGTCCGACAAAGAAAATCATTACGAAAAAAACAACACCGCCAACATCAACAAATCTCTGCCTACCTTTTTGGAAATATCTTGGACATCTTAATTTTCATAGACGGTCAGCCCACATTTGGTGCAACATGATGACACAGGTAGATTCGGTCCATATTTTATAAGCAGTCAATTAAAGAATCAAAAGCAAACCTATTTGTCACGTTTCATGTAGGGCCCCGCCGCCGTATAGAGCGCAAGCATGTGAGGTCCGATCGGCTTACCGGAGACTATTTTGAAAGTACCTTACTATTTTGAAAGTACCTTATTTAATTTCACATATTGTTCGATTTTTTTTCCTTCTATGGTAGCAACAACTGACAGTTAATCGGGGCCGGGAAAATGACAACAAAAACATCGGCGCTAGCACGATGCGACTGACCAGAACAGT
>NC_049990.1:17762427-17789204 GCF_000003815.2 Branchiostoma floridae | reverse complement strand
TTTTTGGACAGACAGACTGCCCCTGTGACTTGTAGCTATGGGGCTGTGATGAGATGATGATGAGAAACCTTGTTTGGAACAATATTGGACGTAGTGTTCATTATTCAAGATGTATAACGTTACAGATAAAAAATTAACAAAATTTATTTGTACCTTCTTGCATGTCTTGACTTATCCTGTGTCAACTTCTGCAACTAATCAGTTTGCCCTTCCAGGTAGAAATGCTAGACTAAACCATGTGAAGGTAACATTCTGTATTTGCTTGCAAATATTACCTTTCTAGTTCAGTATACTGTATTCCTATGGAAATGTAGCCAATTTATGTAATTGGGAAAACAATTTTCCATGACAATAAACCAACATTATGATTGTAATACACACCCGGTATTTTTATGACAAATTATGTGTGACAGAGTTGTAAATAGTGCTAACTGAATTATGATGGGGTAGAAATGTGTGCTTTAATACATTCATGTTATGCTGTATTCTATGCTTCTTTTATGCTGAAATTTATACTGTAGACACTGAAGGTAGTGTACTGAAGTGAAAGATAATAAAAAATTACTACCCAAAGGTGGTCAGTCCTTCAACACTATTTTGTATTGTAGCAATGACAAACTAATAGTTACAAAGGTGATGACATGACAAAGAGATTTATAGATAACTTTATAAACTGTCAATTTTGTCTTTCACTAGACACACAAATAGATCGCTTCAGAAAAAATCTATACAGAAACGGCACACTTCCATCCCAATACAATCCATTTCCTTCAATAATTAAGACATTAGTTCGTCATTAGAGCCAAATCTGGCATCCCCTGAAAAATTGATCAGCTATAACAATAATTAATGTGTCAAGCTGCTGGGGACAGCCATGAAATTTTCAGAGCTGACTCTTGGCAAGGGTTCGCAGACTAACAAATGTTCTGCCCCGGAGAATGAATCGTCCGGCGTTAACGGTATTGACTTTGTTTCTAGACACATCGGTTACAGCGAGACCGCCTTTTAGGAAATGTTTAACAGCAACTGGCACAGATACATAACTCATTTTACCCGAGGAATGTCTGTAATATACAGTTTGATATGTATATGATTTTTTTGGTTTCTAGACACATAGGTTACAGCGAGACTACCTTTTAGGAAATGTTTAACAGCAACTGTCACGGATACATAACTCATTTTACCAGAGGAATGTCTCTGTGATACACAGTTTGATACGTGTATGTTTTTTAATGTATTATCGCACTACTTTGAAACTGGAACATTGTACATGTAAGTACTGTTTAGTGGAACCAAAAAATCAGTGCTGCTGCTTGGGCTATCCATTGTATTGTCTTGTTACAATTCCATAAAAATTCTTTGCATCATTTCAACAATCCATGTAGTGTTGTACATGCTTAATTGTATCCCTTCTGCTCCAATGAGCCCTTTTCTACGCATTTCAAGCTCCCAGAACAAGTCATTACTGATGGTACCCATCTGTTCAAGTAATAAAAGTCGCAGGAAAAATTTAAAGGGTAAATATTTGAGAGGAGTGTTGTATTCTGTATGGGTTCCAGTGAGGGGATATCTGTGTACATATGTGTGCGGACCACATCTGGTTCTGTAGGGTAAAACAACGTTAACGCATTCTACTGGTAGCACAGGTGGTAAGGTACTGGGGAAAAGGCTGAATCATGGACTTTCCGCATCAGTAGTATGTGTGGGTGGGAGGGGGGTATTAAGGGTGATAGTACTTACAAACTTATTTCACAGATTGCATGTCCTGAGTCACGATAAATGAACTGACTAGAAAGAAAACATTTTCGCAAAAATGCAGAATGTTTTTGTCAAGCTACTCGCACACCATATTGTGTCATCATCAAGTATTCTGTCTGAAAAAAACCTACATCTTCTTGGTTTTTGGACGAGGTTCTATACCATTAGACATTAAGTATTTTGTGAAAAACACACACACTATAACTTGAGGTATATCAGCCTTACTACAATTCATTCATGACTAATGTGCTTCTTAAATGCTTTTCAAAGCATGATCATTTCAACTACAAATCACTACATCTCATCGTACACCCTGAAACCTACTTGTCTTCGTACCAAAAGCAAACAGCACCCAATTCTACTTGTGTGAGAATGCTGAGAAAATTTTCTATGAGTATGACTCAATCCAATTTGCAAAGATCTGTGACTGATGTGTGTGTGTCAGAAACTGTAATTGTGAAGGGAAGGATAATTTGATGACATTTGCATCCCATTGTGTCCATCAGCCATCACTCACTGTATGTTGTCACTCCCTCTGGGCAAATGCTATCTTGTCATCTATGTCCACCCACTGTGACTTAAAACCCAGCTGAGCTAGTAGTCACTTATGTTCAGTACATCATACTGATTTCCAGATGTAAACATACTGTTTCTAAGAATCAAACCAAGTTTTGGTGGACTAGAAGGTATCAGATCTAAAAAGGCAAGTCCTACTTGAAGTAGTCAAACCAGTAGTGTTAAACAATAACACATTAACAGTTTCTGTTCAAAGGTACCCTTAAAGACACTCTACTTTCATGTCCATCTTGAATTTTTATAATGATGATACTATTACTAGTAAAAAATTGCAGTTTCTCTTCTTGTAGTTTAACTCAAGACGGTGATCAAACAAAATCACACTTAAACAGAAAACAGGCATGTAATGTATTTTACTGCAATGGTGCCCTTTTTTTCTGCCTGGCTGTAACTTCAATAGCCTGATTAAATCTCGCTTATAGCAGCCCGCCCAACATCTGCGGGGGGGGGGGGGGTGCTAGAAGGGGAGGGGCTAGTTACAGCCATGGACAGCAGAGTTTGCGTTACACAGACTATAACTTCAAGTGCAGTCTGTCATGTGTGGGATGTCTCGGTCAGTTACAGAAATAACACAGAGGTCACAAAGGTCGCCGTTTATATCATCAGGAGCCAGACAGGGCTGCCTACATGACTGTTACACACATGGGACTACACCACAGTCAGGTCTTAGTTTGCTGTCTCAATCTGTACAAAACCAGTTAGTATTGACCAGGGTTGTAGCCAGCACCAATCCTTTCGTCCTTTGACAGAATTTTTCAGCTGGGATCGGAAAAATTTACTTGCCCATTCCGTCCTCTGTGACAGACAAAAATCGATGTGTAAAGATATAAAAAGACTGTAATTGAGTAATTTTTCACCAAAACAGATGCCGTTGAACAGCTTTGTATACCAGCATAATTTACACCTCAAAATGCAGGAAATAGTGCTTCAGACTCGGAGGGTCTAGATTTAAAATTTTTTCGAGGAGCATGCCCCCAGACCCCCTAGGAACGCTGGGCACTCGATAGGATTCAAAATCAAGGGGACGGAAAATGATTTCAGCAATTCAGGCTGGCTACAACCCTGGTATTGACCCTCCGAGAGTTGAACCAAGTTATCACAGTTCTCTCGAACCATAGAGTTCAAACAGTGACGTTAAAGGCAAAGGTCCCTCCTGTGCATTCTAAATGGCCAAGGCCAATTGAAATTGATGCTTTCATTGGCCGGCTAAGCCTCCGATACATCAAGGGCAAAGAGTTTATCTCCCAGTCAATACCACCACACTGGCTCGCTTCCAACTCCACGAATTATTGGGCCAATCAACATTAGGTGGGAAGGACTTAATTCAGAAGTGTCACTTCGCACTTTGGCTTAATTACACAAAATGTAGCATAGTTACTATCTTAGTCAGGTTCAAAAGTTGACAGGAATGGCATACTAACCGTCACACAATGTAAAATACACCAGACAATGAGTCTGCAGTCTGATTTGATACTTCCTTTTGTTAGGAAGCACTCAGTAAGAATGCGTTTTTGTATTCGGTGAGTCACACTACATACAGTTTACGTAGTTGGTCCTAATAGTGCTAGACTTAAGATAAAGTGACGGTATAATCATATCTGAGTGTCACATAATCATATCAAGTGGCTATTGACAAATATTAAACAACAGTGGATACAGCAAACTGAACTAATGAAGCAAAGACATCAATGGTTGTCTGGGGCCTTGAAATCTTTGACAATGGCAAACTAAACTAATTGAGCGAAGACATCAACGGTTGTCAGGGGCCTTGAAATCCTTGACAATGGCAAACTAAAGAGCGAAGACATCACCAGTTGTCAGGGGCCTTGAAATCTTTGACAATGGCAAACTAAACTAATTGAGCGAAGACATCAACGGTTGTCAAGGGCCTTGAAATCCTTGACAACAGACTTGAAATTGTTTTCAAAACAGGACATGAAAAGGAGGATGCGACAACAATTGACGGACGACGGTTTGACACAAGTGTAAACAGGATGAGTAACAAAAGCTGTACTGTGTACCTGTTTATATGGTGCTGGTTTTGTTTTGACAGCAAGGTTTGGGTGCATATTCTTGGATATTGTCCTGAGTCTTTGTTTTGCTTGTATTGTCTTGTAATTCCAACAAGCCAGGCATATGTTGTTGGGGTCCCCATAGAAATCAGTGTTGAAGGGGTCATCTATACATCTACTCAAACTCAATGACTGACTCTCTTAGTCTCTACAGTCTACTCACTAACGTTATTCTGTTTTCCGTCTGTTGTTCCCAGCCTTGCGAGGGCTAACGTACATCCAGGAAATAAAACACATTACCCTATCATGTATCCCTCAACAGGAAGTAATGTACTGGCATTACAATGTATAACTGTAGAGGTCAAAACAAACTGTGATGGGTGCTAAAGAAATGATCATAGTAAATTATCGCTCAAAATGTTCTGGAGATACAGTCCCAAGAATGTGGCACGCACACCCATATGCCCCGTAAATCTAAACCTCCATTTTCATGGAGGTAATAGTAATACACAAGCCTCTAGTAACCTACCTGTATTGGTTAGACTATAACACATGTACAGCAGGCATCCTTCTGGTCTGGGAGTTGCACAAAGTTCATTTCTCGGACTACCTCCGCGAACACGTCGTCCACGTTGTGTTTACTTTTCGCCGACGTCTCCAGGAACGGTACGCCCCAACTCTGCGCCAGGGCCTTTCCCTCCGACGTAGGCACTTCTCTCTCGCTCTCCAGGTCGACCTTGTTCCCGACCAATACCAGCGGGACTTTCTCCGTCCCCTTCACTCTTATAATCTGATCTCTGATTGGCTTGATGTCTTGAAACGTTTGGTAGTTAGTAAGGCTGTACACCAATAAAAATCCTTGTCCGTTCTTGATATACAAGTCTCTCATGGACGCGAACTGTTCCGTCCCGGCCGTGTCTAAGATTTCTAAGACCGACGGCGCTCCGTCGACCTCGATCTCCTTCCTATAGAAGTCCTCGATGGTGGGGTCATACTTTTCCATGAACTGACCGGTCACAAACTGGACGGTCAGTGCAGTCTTCCCCACCCCTCCGCTGCCGAGCACCACCACTTTATATTCCCGCATCTTAATCATGCAGTCTTCTTTTCACCTGTGTTCACCTGGGTGAGAAATGGACAAAAAAACAAAACAAAATCATCAGGTATTCATGAGCAAATAATTTGCATATCAGTAATGGGGACCATATCTGTTATTCTTTCTTTCATATTCATAATTCCGCGAACCATAACAGTGAATAAAGTTGTGTTTGACGTCAGAGTTTTGTTGTGGTGTGATGAAACAATGAGTTCCCGCGGGAGTGATCCCACTCCGCCCGGCTGGCTGGCGCTAGGCGGTCCCCGGGCTCATGCCATCCGGATGTGACAGAGACAACCCAACCCAACACGCTCAATTCTAGCGCCTGGACGTGTTAGCACGAAACATCGAAACTCTCCCGTTTCTAATCGCTTAGTAAGAATTAGAGGGGCTGCTGAAGAAATATTATAGGTGAGCAAGCGGATTTTACAACTGTTCTGAAAATCTGGAATTATTGATTAGAACATGATAGACAGCAACATGCCCAAACTCTAGAAAGCGGAACCCCCCAAAAAGTAGGACCATCGCTTACCCGCGCCGTGGAACTTCGCAGGTCAACCGCCGAAAAACGCCGTAAAAATCCCCGGTCTCATCGGCCTTGGGCAAAGGCTGGCTCCTGGTCGCCAAGGTGTGGTGCGTGGGTCGTCTTACGCGCGCATTTTTGTCGCAAACTTCAGAAATTCCTCCACAAATTTGCTCTTGACGGAAGCTTCACCCCCATATCGTGGGTGGGACAGCCGCGCTAGGGACTCTGGGAAATAGCCGACCTCTCAACTTTGACCTCCTAGTCAACGTTGACCTTTGATCAACTTTGACCTTTCAACCTGATTATCCAACCACGCATGCGTCAGATGACGTTGAGTCGATGCTTTCTTCACACATTGATCGATAGTTTCGTTTTACTGCGTTTTAAGACGTTTCTACCGAGTTTTTAGGGTAAGATGCCTCAAAGTAGGTCTTACTCAAGGTCGAGAAGTCGGAGTCCTGTCCGGCGGCGGTCAAGGAGTCCGGTTCACCGCGGTTATAAAGACTCAAGAATCAAGCAAGAAGACAACAGGACAGGAAAACATCACAGCAGAGGGGACAGCGACAGGTGACATACATAAATTTGCAGATGTACTTTGTGGTTATTTTGTCGAGCTACTAATATGAAACATGTAAAGCTAGACATTGTTTTGATGTTTTCGCCTTGTAAATAAATGTTGCAAATGCTTGTAGCTATTCTTTCTTTCCTGACTGACACCCTGACTCAACAGATAACAAAATACAAATTGTACAAATTATTGTACTACAATAATTCCAACATTAAGTTACTACGGTATACAGTGTATACCTTGGTATCTTAATGTTGGAAGACAGTTATTAACTTAAGATAATAAGAATTGTGCTATGATTACTACCAGTTCACAAATGAGTTTCTATTATTTATATAGTACAAATATATGTATCAAACCACAATGTCATTTCATTCTCCATCCCCAGAAACAGACATAGGAGCAGAAGTCCCAAACAGAAGTCCAGGAATGGGGATGTACATGTAACGTTACACTCCACAGACAAACACAGGTAAAGCCATAATTTTGTGATTTATGAGTTATTTGTGATTTGTGAGTTATCATATATCTGTATTCCGTCTACAAGAATTGTAAAACTTTGATGGATTGCCTACACAAATGTCCCATGTTTCATTCTGACCTTGAAGATAATTTCTACAATTTCTTGTAGAGAATGGGACAGACATCAGACAGGGTCTTCACACGACACCTTCCTCAGTAGAGACGACAGCAGGGATGGCCCGCCACGACACAAACACGCCGGGGCCAGGAACCACGGTCTGGACGACCAACAGACAGCCTTCATGGAGAGGTATGGCCTCTAAAGACCTACAGTTCAATCTCCTACTAGAGCTGTGTACCGGTACACTACCAGTACCGATACAGTGCCGGTACAATAGATTAGGTACAGGTCCAGAATACCGGAACGCTGGTATACTGGTACTGTACCTGTATCTTATAAATGCAAGCCAGACAGGATAAAAGGTCATAGGATGGCCTTTGACAGATAAACATACCATGAAATTACCATAGCAGTCTCTTTCCCCCCGTGAGGGAAAAAAAGAACAATTTTGTATGGGTCAAATTTTTGTTGCATCATGTGTCTACCACAATTAAACACGTTTTTATTGGTTCAAACATGCTTCTATACTTATTGAAGATTTACTTTCACTTGGACAAGTAGTTCAGGTACAGGTTTAGGTCCAAACCTGTACCTAAACCTGTGTACCTGTACCTAAAATTTGTTTAGGTACATAGCTCTATCTCCTACTCTTTTCAATGCAGAAATTTTATGATACAAGTTCCCTTGTACATGTTTGCCACCTAGTGATGGGTTTTTGAACTGCAGTCTCTATTTCTTGCCTGCTAACATGTGTTCCTGTACCTGTTACCTAGGAGACGAGAAGAGCGGGAGAGAATCGGCATGATGGGAGCTCCAGAGATCTGGGGGAGGTCTCCTGACCATCCAGACCCTGAGTATGTAATTTAACAGAAAATAGTCATAGAAAATGAACAAGTCAATAGTCAAAAGAAGATGTGTCTTTTTTATTATCTTTCTACCTTTAATAGATATGGGTGTGAGTGAGTCTTTTCCTTTATGGTGTGGCAATGGCTCTATGGTATAATAAAGCCAGTCCATTTAAGTATATCCCATAATATAGCTGTTTATTGTAGTCAAAAATATGACTTTGATTAGTAAGTTTGGTGTATGAAAGCTTACAATTTTTAGGATGAGTAATCTGTTCAGGTAGTGTAAGCAGTGATGATTGTCACAGGAAGGCCAAGAATTGTGTAATGTAAATGACATGTGTTTTTTTAATGAAACATGGGTGTGATAAGGTAATAATGATGATGGAACATTTGGTATCACACTGCAGTTCTGACATGAACTCTCCACAAGAAGACAGTGAGAACAGCAGCAGCAGTGGGAGTGACTCAGAAGGTATGATATATATGTGCACATACAGCAAGTAACAGCCTGATACATGTGCATATGCGCTGCATCTCTAAGTGTAAGAGTTTGCTAGTTGGTATTTACATATACAAAGTATACATGTAGATCTGTTTTTCAGCCTTAGCATTGCACTTATATGAACCAAATAATGGTTATGTGTCCCTATTCGACGACAATACGACGATTCAAAGTCTTGTTTTGATATAAAAAAGAAATTGTTTTAGATTTGCATGTTGTATATGGGTATTTCAAGTATGGTTTACCTTACGAGTCTTGTACTGATATTCAATGGAGTCACTCCTTAACATTGCAGACAAAAAGAAGAAGAAGAAAAAGAAGAGCAAGAAGAGAAAGTCCAAGAAGAGGAAGAAGCGCAGAAGTTCGGACAGTTCTGATGACTCCGATGACAGCAGTGATGACAGCTCAGACTCAGAAGGTGAGCTGTTACTGTTTTTGACTGGCTAAATGGGTCTATTCAAAGTTTTAGTTCAGATGAATATGAAGTTCGTGGGGCCGCGTAGCACAGTGGGAGTGTGTTCGGCCCGTGACCGAGAGGTCGCCGGTTCGAATCCGCCTGCCGTGTTGCCGGTCTTGTGCCCTTGGGAAATGCACTTTACACGACTTTCCTCACTTTACTCAAGTGAAAATAAGTCGTCCCTCGGATAGGACGTTAAATGGAGGTCCAGTGTATGGGGAGAGCCACACCCCATGCACGTTAAAGAACCCCCACACGTGCAATGGTGCGGTGTGAGATGGTGCAAATCCTTCTGACTTGAATTGGTGATTCACTTCAAATCACCCAGATGGAGGCCTGGCGACCTCTGTCTCGTATCAGCCAACATAGGCTACAAAGGTCTTCAGCAAGTTGAAGTTGGAAGCCTCCAAACGAAAGAAGAAGAAGAATAAAGTGTGACAAAAGCTTTCACATGTATGGTAACATTACTCAGATTATCTACACTGTACTCAGATTCCGTGGATCTGTGGGCCTTAGTTTCATCCTAGTATTTAGTATTTACTATTATGTATATTGAATGTTCACATATTCTTCCCACAGAAGAAGTCAAGAAGAAGAAATCAAAGAAGAGAAAACACAAGAAGAAAAGGTAAACTATACTACTGTTTGTTACAGTAACTGTTTGCTATCCTGAGGGTAACATTCAATACGACTACAGTATAAAACTCTGCACAATGGATGGTTGATACCATTAGCCTGTCAAGTTTCATTTGTGAAATTCTTACATCTTTGACTGCAATGGCAGGAATGAAACATGTTAGTTTATAATATCTGATTGTATGTTTTAGTATTTGGTTGTAGTAGAAGAGTAATTCTTGAGGAATATTTTTCCCACACAGCAAAAAGAGCAAGAAGATAAAGAAGAAGAAGAAGCAAGTGAGCAGCAGCAGCAGTGATTCTGACTCAGACTCTGAGGAGGAGGTCACGTATGTTGAAAGGAAAAGTGAGTACATGGATGCAGAAATATGTCTTCATTGGAAGAACTCACTTGTCAGACTCGTAGAGTAACAAAAAATCTCTGAAAATATATCTGGCTGACAGAATACTCACATTTACTATTTGATTTATTGTCTGTTGTTCAATGTAACACAGGGGTTAGACATGCTTACACATAGATGCTTTTATACCCTGGTTTGAAAAACACGATAGATTATTTATTTGCGCAACATTGACATGATTGAGGAAATGTAAAGCAGAAAGGAAATCATTGGTATTCATGAAACTGAGACCTAGATAAATTAACAGAGACCCTGTGGTGTTTGAATGCACTATGTAGCAAGTAGCAGGATAGAAATGGAGGGGCTGGTCACTGTATATATGAATGTGTTTAAGAAATAATAAACAGAGCAGTAGTTTGTGTGGCTAGACACTGTGAAGGTATTACATGTACTTAGTATTTTATTTGCTATACTAAGTACACTATACTAACTGAGATTGTTACTTAAGAATGAGGTGTAATAATACGTTATCACCACTAACATTCTGTCAATACAGTTTCTCACTTGACTCTAAAAATTTTGCTTCTTTCCTGTCCAGGAACCCTGAGTACTGAGATGATTGGCCCTGACCCTCTGACATCAGGAGGTGCTGGTGGTGGTCTCACTAAGTAAGTCATGTAGCTGAAGATATTACATGTAAAAAGATAAGGTATGAGCCATGGTTTTCTGCAAATAAATGCTAGAAATGTAAGAGTATTTGTGAAAAGACAACCTCAAGCCAACTGTAAATACTTACGCTTCATCTTCAGAAAAGACGTTGGAGCTGCATAATAAATGCTAAAATTGTACTAGAGTTAGACTCATTTGCCACAACTTTACTTACAAGGTCCTCATTGACTACAATGGAACATAGCATATTAAGTTTTGTGACTGAAAATTTCCTCCATAATTCATTAAATAGAATTCTGTGTGTGCTTTTAAACCAATGAAAAAATGTGAACATTTTGATCTCTTGTTCATTTTGTGAGATTGTTGAGTGACCCTTGACCCTGTTTCCATAGTTACGGCCACGCCCTGCTCCCAGGTGAAGGTGCGGCCATGGCTGCATTCGTGCAGGAGGGGAAGAGAATCCCCCGGCGTGGTGAGATTGGACTGACATCGGACGAGATCCAGACGTTTGAAGATTCTGGTTACGTCATGAGTGGCAGCAGGTTGGTCACCTTTTAGAGCTAGCTTTTATTTTTTTTGTTTATTTATCTTTATCAAATGTGGGGTGTCCGTGTCACCTATGGTGGCGCTTGTCAATGTGCTCTATAGAAAGAAACCCAGATGTAACCTATCAACATTAAATAAAATACATTTGTAAAGGTAACGTTACAAGAAACGATAACCATTAAAGTAAGTTCCTTTTTAAGTACAAAACCAAAATAACTTGCAAGAACCTTATGCGAATGGCATGATGTCACGTGACACGGCAGCGATTGGCCGGTTGTGCATAACGTTCCTGTGTGTCACGTAGTGATTCGTGCGAATCACATAAGGTTCGTACATTTTCTCATGGTGATTCGTGTGATTTTCACAAGGTTCGTGCGTTTTCGCATAGTGATTCGTGCGTATCACATAATGTTTGCACAAATCTTATAGGGTTCGTGCAAATGCTTAGGCCCCCTGTTTATGATAGTGTGGAAAATGCACCAAACCCTTGAATGAACCAATTAGAACCTGTCGTATGTAACGCAAACTCCTCTCTTCCCCAGGCATCGGCGTATGGAGGCTGTACGTCTGCGCAAGGAGAACCAGATCTACAATGCTGACGAGAAACGAGCTCTCGCAAACTTTAACCAGGAGGAGCGCTCCAAACGGGAAAACAAGATCATGGGCAGCTTCCGCGAGCTCATCTACAACAAGACTAAAAACAAGAAGTGAACTCGTAATGTGTATAGTATTGCAATGGCAACACTAGTTTTTCATTTCTCAACAGTCCTCTTGTGATATTCAGTGGCAGACTTTTTACGAAATATTTCAACAACAATAACTATAGTCTGGATGAAAGTTAAGATGATAAAAGGTTCATTGATTATTGTGGTGTTTGAATGTAAATTTTATTATTCCAGATCACTCCAGATGAGATCTTGCAGTTTTCATCAAGATATTTTTACAGCATAGAGGGCATGGCAAAGACATTTGGCAAGTAGCACAGGCTTGTGTCACGTGGGGGGGGGGGGGTGTGTAGAAAATTGTTGAATTTGTAACTTCAGAAACACTGTGTCTTGCATTTTTGTAAGGCACATTTTAGGAAATAAAGAAAAAAAAAACAATTACCTTCTTACAAGCCAATAGATATGCCCCCTATGATGGTTGAAATTCTGTAAGGGATCCAAATCACAGCATAGGAGGCCCTTAAACTCAACTGTGTTGGGGAAAACCCAGCTTCTTGTACAGTTAGGTTATGTTATCTTCTGACAGATTTCTCTAGATCAGGCAGACAATATCATTGTTAAAATGCTGTTATATGTGGATTGGGGAGTTTGTCATTTTAGTAGCAATCATATCACACTTTATGCTCTACTTCCGTTCCAACTTCAAATAAACATGTTCAAATTTGATAGCAACTATTTTTTTGTTCATAGATGGCTTGCATGTATATTATCATGTTATAATGTATCTGACCTGGATGCTTTGCTCTTAATGGTGATACACAAGATGACATATGTACCTGACTCATATTTAACTAAGCGCATATTGTTTGTAGACCAAAGATATCTGAAAAAGGCATCCTGTAGCTATTGGTATTGAAGATTTACCTCACTGTTATGACAATAAGGTCCCCTGTGAAAACTTGAGCTATTTTTTTAGTGATAAAATGAACTTACATTTGTACCATCTATATCTCCAAACATTACTATTATATAGCAAGAACTTTAACCTTCATCCTTCTAAGGTTTTCTTTTTGTATCAAATTTGTATCAGTTTCAGACTAAGGTAACATGGAGGGGGTTAAAGGAATGTCCTTTTTGAAGGAAGGAACAGGGAAGGAAGGAAGGACAAATAATATTCTTATTACTCCATATTCAGATTCACTGAAATTTGTGAGGAATAGATAAAACATAGACAAGCTGTCCAGTATGTATGTCTGTAAATAAAGTTGACACCTTTTTCAATCTTATCATCATGGCAGTTTTATTTCAACACTGAAGTATTTTGAAGCTTATTTGTTTAAACACTAAGTCTTGAATGATCAACTTCATAAACTGACATACATGACATGTCAGATCTGTATAACAGGGTTGCACAGTAAGTTTTAGAGGGTCTAGCCTTGATGGTAGTCTGTACACACAATAAATCAAAAGAATGTAATTTTTTTTTATAAATAGTACTTAAATAAGTTATGGAAAACAATAATCATCTTCTAAAAGCTTGCATAAAAACAGGTCTGTGATAAAGTCACAATAACTACTTGCCAAATGACAGGAATGAAGACATTAGTGACACATCAATGTGCATTGTACTATCAGGAGTGATATCAAACCAGCTGAAGAAGATGAAAGAAGAATCATGCTCCCTCATTGTTGGCCAAAAGAGAAATCAGACAACACCTACACCTGCCATAATCTGCAACAGCAATCCCCCTTTAGTCACATTTGCACTGTCTACCAGATTGAATATCTGACATTTCCCCTCAGTGTATATAGAGACAAAGTTTCCCTTAATATCTACCAATTTGACAGTAACAAATGCCCAGTTGAACTGGTAAAGCAAGTAATGGTAATCTCAGAGGGCATATAGAACACAGGAGCTGTTTTGGAATAGAACTTTGTTTGCAGCATGTGGGATTTTGCTGGCTATTTTGAAAGAGTGATGCTTCACGTATGACCTAAAATGCTTGTTGACAACTAAATGACTTCATAACAACGAGCTCCTTCGGGGATGACTGTAGCAATGACAGTAGCATCTGAAGTATAACCAATTAAAAGTTTTGGGGCTTTTCTTATAACATTTTTTCCTTGATATCTGTAATCTGACCAGGACTGTCTCCAGCTTTAAAATTTTCCTGTCCCTTTTATTGTTTGGGAGCCCATGTTGTTGATTTTCTCTGTTAAACATGTCATTTTAAGCTTATGAAAATAGATTTTCAACAGTTTCATGTCATGAAGTTCAGACTGAGACGGATGGGGTAATATTTTTTTCCATCCCAACAAGCAAAGTTACATCCTGGAATGGAGGGACAGTTCTGGAAACAGCCCTAAATCTGTGTCACGCACATATGCAGACCTGAGCCATTGCCCAATCAGAATATATACAATGTACTTTGTCTAGTTTCTGTATAATATTTTATCTAATATGACATGATTTTTGTTTGTTATCATCAAATGTCAGACCTAAGAATATCTCTACTGTAGCAATATCTCATGCAACTCTTCTAAGTGGAATCAGGTCCTTGGATAGTGGTAACATTTTAAATAAGGCACATTAAAAACATTCACAAACATCAGGAATAACTCACAAATGTACTAAGCCCTAATACACATACATTTCTAACATACTGAGGTCACAGTTCCCATGTTCTATGTCTGCAACAGATGTAAGAGGTAGAGCATCACAACATGCCTATACATTGTAATATTGTCACATTCTATAAGACCAACATATTTCTTGAGATGTAAGGACCATTTACAGCTCAGAGGATGTATTTTACTGCCTTTTTGAACAAATTGTACTTTTAGAAGCTGCATATGACACTTCTATGGCTTAGGTCCCAATTGCACGGTTGCCCGTCAGGGATGTAGCCCCAACTGGGCTCTCAAGCAAAAAATTTGTCTGGGTGGACTGACGGATACAGGGGGTACCCCTCAGTGCTCCCCATGAGTAGGTCATGGCATCTAGTTGTTACTGGGCCCTGGGTTTACTAGTATTTCAAATCTCTGGGTCCTGGGTTTATTTTAAATTTGACTTAAATTCAACCTGGCACCGGCTGGGCCCAAAAATAGCCTGGGAGCCACAAGGTGTCCCATTGGGCCACGTGGGGGTCACACCCAAAAGTGCCCAAAAAACCCAGAGTACTGCCTGGCAGGGTCCCCTTTTCCAATTGGGATCTAAGCCTTTAGTATACTGTACTTAGCATAATGGGCTGGTCACCAAAAAAGCTCTAAATCTTAATAGAATATCATCAAAGTGGGCCAGCTTGTCTCATAATAAGAGTATTGCACATTAACAATGGCAGCATTATCCAGAATTTTGGTCTCTGTGGTATATGTAATTGTCCATACAGACTAAATAGTAATACATTCTATGCAACATTAAACTATTTCATATACATCTATCGTCAATAGAATTCTAAAACAATACTCTTACCCATACCTTGCACATCTAAACCATCACCATTACAAGCTCCTATGATCTAGTTGATATAATTTTTACAGATATCACATGGCTATTTTTTTACACGCTGACGTTACCACTACGTGGCTGTTACGTATATGGAGTCTACGATGTCATAGCCGACAGCGAAGGTAAAGTAGAGCGCCACCAGCCAGTGGAGATGGTACAGCAGCCACGGAGTTTCCAGTGGAATGTCCAGGGTGCTGGAACACACAAGCAGAAAAGGTCAACTTTAGGCTTCAATGAATGGGAATATGTTTTCAAAATTTTTGCTTTGAAAAACAGTGCATTTGAGTGAGCAGCACCACACACAGTTTTGATATGCATGAGTGCATTATACTGGAGATCTCTTAAGACGCATCTTTTAAGAGTGGCAGATTTATCTACCCTGGTGGAATTATGAACTTTGAAACAGTGTCCAACTGTGCATTGCCCCAAAATTGAGTATGTATTAGATGTAATTATTATCAGTACAAATACAGTCCCAATTTTCCCCTAAACTTACAAGTATGTTGACACTGTAATGACACCCTTACCTGAAGTTCCCTGATCTGGCGTTGCGCACCATGAGAAAGATGAAGATCCCACACTCCAGATTGATGAAGAGTGACGTGCCTCTGTCCAGGATCTGAACAAAACCCTGTAGGGAAACCAATCATTGTGTATCATTAGGATGTACCAGTAACTGCAATTGGACAAACAGTTGGAAGGCTAGGGAAATTCTACTCAAGATGAGCAACAGGCTCAAAGGTATCCTAGCAAGCTTTATAAGTTGTTACAGAGACATTTTTTTTTTACTTTTGGGGTACAATTGAGATTCTCACAAATAAACAAAGGCTCATACAAACAAACAAATTTCATTGCCCTTGGCAAGCTTTAGACAAAGACTGTGAAAATTCCTACCTGTGGGTCTAACATTGCCACAGTGAAGACAATGGCAAATATGAAGATGGAGATCAGTGACTGGCAGATACTGTAAAGAAACAACATATTACTGCATATCCTCTAACAGAATATGTCAGAGAAATAGTAAGTCTCTCGTGTATATCTTGATAATATTCATTTCTTTAAATCAATGGTGTAAACTAATACCATGCTTTCTTTTAAACCATAAAAACAGTCTGGGGCTCACTGCGCGAAAAGGCAGATTTCCGCTTTGCAAACCCGTGTACACATGCAAGTAAATTCAGAGTTTCCACGGGTTTCAACGGGTGCCCACTGGGCGAACGTGGCGTGCCCCTACATGGGGCACCCGTGCAAACCCGTGGAAACGGACCACTCGCGTGTGCATAACGTGCCCTTCCTGTGGAAACCTGTGTGCACTAGCCGTGCAATCTTAGTAAACTTGTGCGTACGCGTGGAAACTATCGACGTATGCTTTTGTGTGCGAATGACTCGTGCATAACTTAGCAGCTAATTATTGGCTAATTATCTCCCCGGGCCTCGGCCGCGCCGTAATTACACCCTTTGTCATTAAAAGCAGCGCCATTTGCACTGCCCCGGGCTTTCCCAGCCCAAAAATTTACCCTCCCGGCTTTTCCCTTCCCCTCTATATAATGTGTTTTCTTTTATTCTTTCTGAATTGTGAATTATCTTTCGTTGTTTTTCGTTTTATTTCTTTATTTTTGAGAGTCGACCGCTCCTGACGCGTTCCTTCATATGTACTTAGTGCTGTCGCTCCTTTGGCTTCCAGAGGTTCATCGGTCCACCATCCTGTTGTTTTGGTGTGGTTATCCGTAGTTAGCCTCTACCAGGCTTCGTGGTTTGATGGTCTAATTGTCGAAATTGGACAAATAGAGTCACCGTACGCTAGGGGAGTCAGCCAGCCGAGAAGGTCCATTTTTCAAACCACACTACCAGGCTTCGTGGTTTGGTGGTCTAATTGTAGAAATTGGTCAAATAGAGTAAATACTACGCTAGGGGAGTCAGCCGGCCGATTAGGGACATTCTCCAAACCACACGAAAAATGGACCTTCTCGGCCGGCTGACTCCCCTAGCGTACGGTGACTCTATTTGTCCAATTTCGACAATTAGACCATCAAACCACGAAGCCTGGTAGAGGCTAATCCGTAGTCGCTCCACTCAAAGACGTTTTAAAGGTTGTCCTTGCTCCACTGTGCAGTCGCTCCAAGCAAGGACGTTACATCAACGTCCTTGCTCCAAGTTTGATGACAGAAAAATTCCTGTAGGTGTCTTGAATTCCGCATTCCTGCTCTGTACATTATAATCTCCAAGTGTCCTTTAAACCAAGGAGTTTTTTTAACCTCCTTGTTTAGACAAACAGTTGCTAGTCATGATCAGGAGCATATAAAATCACAAAGTCGCTGCAGAATTCCAAGCGTGGACGTTCAAGTTCGTAACAGTGGTATCCAATCCATCGTGAAACATGTAGGGCCTCCACGGAGCCAAAGGAACTCCAAATCACCCAAGCCGACCGGACAGAAACTTGTGTACCACGTAGAGCTAACAGTCAGGGGCGCGTCTGGCGATCCGTGCGGCGGGGATCACCACACCCCACCTACGGAGAGCCCGCCCGACCCTCGGTAGACTGGGTAATAGTCAGGAGGACAGTTGTTGCTCTAAAAGTAGAACTTGGTCCCAGTGGAATTCAATTCGATGGCAAGATAATGTCCGGTCTCTCAATGAGTTTACCTGCGCTGTTTGTCGTGCGGATTGGTGCGATCAAATACTTAGCTATCGGCCGGTCGGACTGCGCGAAAGCACTCTGAATGAGAAGATTTGAAATGAAAACCGTCACAGGTTTGAAAATTTGGACACGTTTGTTGATTGGTCCACATTTTCAAACACCCGCCTCATGCGTGAAATACGATTGGCTACTTCGGATGGGTATTTGAATACAAACAGACACAATAACTCATTGTATATATTATTTGTGTGTATGTCACAGCAATGAGTTTGTACATAACGCCCTGCATTCTACAAGTATTCTTAGTTCACTAAAGGAAGCTTCAGCTTTTCCTGTGTATCATTGTTTTTATCAAATACACAATTGCATAAGTTCTAATATTCTTTTAAAACACCTTGGGCTTTAGATAAATCATTTGTGTCTGCAGAAAGCCTACCAACCAAAACAAAAAAGGTACCTAAGATTATCGACCAACTAAAACCCTGTGTACGTAGCCCTCTGCTAAACTCCCTTCCATGGCAAAATTACTTTCCCGGCTTTAGAAAACCTTAGAACCCCCCCCCCCCCCATAAAATAAAATCCAACCCTCCTCGTAGCCTGCGAAGGAGGCTATCAGACACGCGCGTCGGGAAATGTTTTCAAAACAAAACAAAACAATGAAATGTGTATTGGGGGAGGGGTGTTGGTGGAAGTCCTGTAGCTAACCTTCTTTCTTTTCACATTGCTCGTCGGTACATGTATTACCCACTTGTAACAGGCATTTGCTGAGTTCATTAGTATTCAAACTTCCGCCCCTAAATATTCAACCCAAAACCAAGCCAGGCAGACAATCTCCATAATACCGATACAAACCAAAATTAAACTTTGAAAGTGAACTATACAAATATTGAACTAGTTCTCCATAACCTAATAATCTTTTAAAAAGTTTGAGTCGATTTTTTTGACAAACAAGGAGTGAGTATAATGCAGATCCAACATGGTGTCGGAATGCGGCGTTGATATACTGTATAAACAAAGCCGACCGACCAAAGAACATCACTTTCAATCTAATAGAATCTATGCGTTGATAGGCGCCGCACTTCAGATTAAAGCCTAGATGACAATCAACTCATGTATTGCATAGAAAACAATTCATATGATTAGTTACAGAAATCGGGCACACTCCGTTGAAATTGAATATGTTGCTTCAGTAGTGACATTAAACTTACAAGCGATCTGTATATAGAGGTAAAGTAGTTTGTTGAGTTTCGTGTATACGGCACGATTCTGTTGCAAATCTTATTTCGCGTACTGTTGGCGTGGGTTTCATTATTGATTTCCCCACAAGTACAGACCGAAATGTGGCAAGGGTTCTGGGTATTTTTACTTGACAATTCACATAACTGAATTATCAGACACTTCTAAGGCCTCAATTGTTAACGAAAATTGTTCAACACGGGAAGTGTGCAACAGTGGGACGCGCGGACTCTTGGCGTGCCCTTTTGTGCGCACAGGTTTTCATTGTAGGGGCACGCGGGAACAGGCAGCCCGTGGAAACCCGTGCCCACGGTGAGAACACGCCAGGTTTCACCATCGTGCACAATGTTGGGAACTTGTGGAAATCTGCCTTTTTGTGCAGTGGCTGTGCATATGAGTTCCGTATCACATTTTTTTGTCTTAGATAAAGTTTGCTGCCGAAAAAGTCTTCTTTTTCAATAACCAATGATGGGTCAAAACAACTTCTTCTCCATGCACTTAGGCAAAGCCCAAACAATTTTAATACAGAAGTCACACAGACTTGATATATGGTCAAGTATGATAGCCCCCTTAGGTTTATCATCATCATCATCTTAGGTTGTTGGTAAGTGAAATGACCCTAATGTTTATCACACATAGTTGCATAACCTATGAATAGATCTACATTGAATATAAGCTTTATACACATCTCCTTACCATTTGGGAGTGCAGCATTTGGAGATGCCCTCAAAGATGGGTGCATATCTGCAGATACCAGGCTCATTCCATGAACCTTCCACCCAGCCAACAACTGAAGGGGAAAGGAAAGAGTTATAAAATGTAAAGCTGTTTATGGAAAATTTGGGGACAGTTTTAGTTGCTGCAACACAGGGACATAGTAGTGTAGCCAAACACTGGTGCATGGATGCATGGAGAGGTGTTTAACGGGCCACCTTGCTATCATATCAGCATAGTGGAAGCTCTCACTTTCATTCTCACTTATCCTCGCCGCATATCAGACTTCGCTGAGCACCATTCCCATAAATAGAGTCCAACACAATTTTTCTCAATTTGATACAAAATTAAGTACATCATGTAACTGTTGAACTGCAACTGCACATATAACTCTTCATTTGCCCTCAACTAATGTTAACTTATCAGTAATTAGCAATGACTCAGAGGTTTTGCTATTAATACCATGATCCCTCAGTTCTGTCTTGTAAAAGTCTTACTAGATGGAGAGACATAAAAGCATGAACAGTGGAAATGTCATGTCAAAAATTGTCTTATTACAAAGCTGCATGAGTATGCATTAGCATGTTATCTTTGACATTTGACCTTTAGCCCCTGACCTGTATGGTGCATGGCTGACCCCAGGGTGAGGTAGGAGACAGTAATACTGATCATGATGAACAACTGCACCAGGATGGCCACCCAGGAGAACTCAGGGTGCATGGTCTGGATTATCTGGGGGCAACACATACATTTCATTTTCACAATCTCATTAAAGCAATCCATTACAGTACGTATAGAATACAACACGGTGTATTCCATATCATTCAAGGTACCAGTTCGACAGGTAGGATCACCAGACAGCGACCCACGAGAGCGCTGGGACCAAGGGTGATGCGGAATACACTGTGTTTTATTTCATCTACCGGTATGTCATACCCACTCAAGATTGCGCACACGTTTTAATGAAAAATGCACAAGAAGTTGAGAAAATTTGGTGTCTTCAAACGAAAATTATAATGACATCAATTCCAACGTCTAAATTATCAGTATTTGATTATCGACAGTGGCACACTTAAGGTGTTAAAATATTCTACAGTAGAACTCCATGTGATAATCCAAGTTATCAACTAGTCCAGAACATCTGTATGAAACATTATAATGGCCCAGGTATGACATAATTCTATTATATGATAAGTGTAAAAAGCTTGTAGGTCTCTTTCAAAACTGACAAGAATTTGCAATATGGACATTCAAATAAAGTAGTGCACAGAAATGTTTTGTTTGTAACATTGCTAACAAATAAGTGAAAATTCTTCTTATCTAAAAGTACTCACTTCTGTAAGAGGAAGGGTTGCAATTTCTCCATTTTCTGCTGATCTGTGGAGACAAAGAAACAATAGTTTATAGTGTACCTGGGTTAGCATGGGATATGACATTCTGTTCATTCTTACCCAAATAAACTATACAACACAACTACATTCGTCCTAGTCCCATGGGCCATCTACAATTTTGTTGCCACAGAATTTTCAATCAGATTGAGTCAAAACTAACCACAACAAGCTTGAGAATCAAAGAATACCATTTTCCTTGACAACACAGCTGAATTCTGAAGGGCAGATGCAGAACTGTCTCAAGAATGCCCTAAGTTTGCTGCAAGTGTTCATTGAATGTGACTGAGCCCATAGTAACAATTATCTAAGAAATAATAAAAACCATGTAGCAGGGCTCTAGCCAGCTCGAAATTGTTTTCCGTCAGCCAATTCCCATTGTCGCGAAAATCGCGAAAACACTCTTCCAGAAGTTAGAAAGAACTGAAACAATAGCAAAACAAACAGTGTGTGGCTTTTACAGCCGTGGACGGCGTCCCCAAGCCGCCTGTAGCTTCCACCAAGGATTTTTGTCCGTCAAGGTTGACGGATTGGTTTCAAAATTTTTTGTCACACGCAGCAAATTTCCGTCAATTGACGGAAAAACAGACGCTGGCTAGAGCCTTGCCATGTAGATTCTCCTCACCTTTCTAGTGAGAGGTTATGTGCACATGCTGGACTGACCGGAGCACTGGTTGATACAGTGGTCACAACACTGATTGGAGTAATTGTTGGAGAGGATGTAGTGTTCTCTACAATGGACATTGGGCTGCATGGCAACTGGGGGACAATGTGTAGAACTGCCCAGCACCTTGAAGGGAGGAAAGATCTTCTGTATGTAGATTGCAAGAAATGTCCAGCATTTGAATACAAATAGACATATCAAAGAGGAACGCTCCTAAAACTAGCGAGAAAAGGATGATCGAAAAATACATGCAGTTCCTTCTATCAAGGACGTTGTTTGACGCACCTACATCTTTTAAATACTTTTAGAAGAAAGCCTGACGTATATGTAGGTGTGTTTCTGAGAGCTTGTAGACACAGATATCACAAGACTTATTCTTTATCTACAAGAAGAATACTTAGACATTCTCCATAGTAAATGGTATCTCAATTTTTTCACTTGCTAACTACCCACATTTGATGATTATGCAGTCACTCATATTTCAGCACTAAGGAGAGAGCTCAAGTTCATGTTAGATCTTGTCGGAATCACCACTACATTTTGCTGAACATAAGAAATAACTGTTTTTCATTGTTACTTTTGATCAAATCTTAAAATACTGTAATTTCAGTTCTACTGGAGAAAAAGAACCCACCACAGAACATTCAGAACAGTACAGGTAGAGATCCCGGCTACCACTGCTCCTCGAAAGTGCTTCACCTGGCAGAAGGAAAGGTTCAGCTTAAGACAAAAATTTTCTGACTAATGATAAACAGCACACCTTTCCAAGGGCACATTACAATAGTTGACACCACAATGCAATTGCTTCCTTTACCATCATATATACCATTGCAATGGCCAACTGGGTAGAGTGTTCACCTTGCCTTCGGTAGGTCAAGATCGATCCTTACAAAGACTTCAAAAACAGTACATGCTGCTTTCTCTATGTAGCACTCAGCAATCGGGAAAAAGTATGACAGTTGAACACATGAACACACCATTTTCAGTTGACTAGCCCCCAGCTATAGGGATTGCATAAAACTTGTGTGGCCCTGGGCTACCAAAACAGAGATAGGGAGTGCCTTAGGCACCATCTGGAGCAGAAAGGTCTTTTAGCTAGAATCGTACATAAGAAACAGAGAAGTTGCCTGATATCCTTCATTAGTTTTACCTATCTCCTGAACTAACCTGAGTGGTAACTGGTGATATCTTGTGGTACAGCATCGGCATTACATTCACCACTCCTCCTGTAGCCAGATCATTGGAGATATCACCATTATCAATCATCATTGCAATCAATTATCAATCTTAATCATGAGAAGTTTCAAAGGTAAAGGTAAAGCAGTCATCTTTAACTACAGGTAGGACAAAGCACGATGCTTTTTCAAGTAACTAGTGGTAGTGCAATGCAGATTTAGTATGGCTCATGTTTTTGGCCAAATACATTGGGTTACCCGTCTCTTCTCAATAAGTGTGTTTGGTTCTTTCTGGCGCAGTGGTTTGACACTTGAGATTAGAGACTAATGCTTCCTCATACACAGGGCCGCCAGCATAACGTCATTTGAATTTTCATAAAGCTGGGTACCATCCTCCATAGTGACCACATTCTCAATCTTTCAGTGGTCAGCCAGTGAAAAGATCGAGCCAGCAGTCAGTACAGAGGATGATATGCAAGCTAATTTTCACACACATCTTGAACAAACCAGTGCAAATTTATTCCACAATGAAGCTACGTGATTTACTGTATCCTTGAGAGCTATGCACTTCTAGCTTTAGTTTGAGTAATTCTATTGAAAAAAAATGTATGTTTTATGTTGAACGTACCAAGTGCGACTGTCCCCATGAGGAAGGGTGCTCCGATGTAGTTGAAGTCATCCTTGATGGCCAGGGACACCTCAGCTCCAACAAAGAAAGTCACCACCACCTGCAGGTAGAAGGCAAACCTATGATGGACCACACAGGTACAATCTTAGTCAACAGCTTCTACTTTTGCTTGCTGTATCTAAAGAAGGTAGTTACTTTAGTACAAACCATGTAGTTTCCAGAACAGTTGTACTGAACGTTTTTTTTGCCAAACATTACGTATCGTTTTGTAAGTCTATGCTCACCTCTTGGTATGATTCGATCTGATTTTAATGCTTTTTCAACATTTCTATCAATTATGTTTGTCAATATAACAGAATGGTCTTATTTTTTGCTGTCACTAGCAATACAATTGCTTCATTATTGACAGATGATGGACACTGGGCAAAACCTATCATTCATCTATTGTCAACAACTTTTCTTGTGAAAAATCTGCTGCTATGTATCTTAAAAAAAGTTTGAAAATTAGATAAATATGTCAATGTCCATAACATAGAAGTCTGCCCCACTCCCCATACTTACTGTGGCAATGAGCAGACTGCCCTTGACCAGTGTGAAGAGAGAGATGACGGGCTGCATCAGGGTTTGGGTGAACACGATGGCAAATGTCAGGATCCACACGAACCCTGGGATCACATAGAAATGTCTGAAACAATAAAAAAGTGAGTTTGGAGGTTAGCTGAGGACTTTTGTTTGAGTTAAGTATAGACCTTCATTTCTATTCACTGTCACAACTAGGGGTGGGTACCGGTACAGAAAATTCAGGTCCAGGTACGGTTCATGTCCAGAGGATCGAACCTGGACCTTATTTGGTATGTGAAAAATTGTGAATAGATGATACTCAAAACAATGGTCCTTTCCGCTACAAAGAAATTGATCTGTTTTGTGGAGTATTTGACTCCCACTGGCGTTTTAAAACCCTACAAGGCTAACTGCTTCCATGCGATCGACTGTAAACCTTGGTAGAAATGACAGTAGACTCTACTCTACTTCCCTCTTGTTATTTTCCTCGACCGGTAAGCCCCGAAAGGTGTGAATGTCTGACCATATACATGTAATCTGTTCATTTTCCAATCGGTCCAACATCCAGTCCATCAAATTTTTCCAGGTCCGTTTTTTCTGGACCGGTCCAATAAGAAAACCGGTTTTGTACCGGTACCCACGCCCAGTCACAACTGTTTCAGCACCAAGGAGAGGGCATCCTTCTGCCAGTCTGATTGTGTCTTAAGTTATGGCCTGTATTTCTTAACTACACTAAATTCACTTACAAACCTTTCCACTGAGAGCTACCAGTACAAAGGAATGCCCCAGAAAAATGCACTCCCTGCCTTGTACATCAATGTTTATCAATAATATTTCATGGAAATATCAAAAGCAAAAAGTGTGGCAATTAAAAAGCATTGCCATGGCGACGGTACTATCGTTTGTCTTTGTTACCTCCACGAAAAATGGAGGTATAGTTTTTGGTGTGTCTGTGTTTGTGTATGTCTGTGTGTGTGTCCGCATATTTGTGGCCAGCATAACTTTAGAGCCCCTGAATGGATTGTAATGATATTTGGTATGTGGGTAGGTGTTTGGAAGACAAAGGTCGATTTTGGGCCCCCTTGTGTGTGACCTTGGTACTGTAGCAGAACTTCGATTTCTTTGTATCTTTTGACCTGAACATGCTATGGTCTTGTTTTCTTGGTGGCAGATAGCTTGTGACGCAAGGAAAATGGTATATAGGTTTGGGCCCCCTAGCAGCTTGCTCTGGAACTGCAGGAGCAATTTTGTCTAAATCTTCCAAGGAGCATAACGGAACATAGGAACGATGGATTACTATGATATTTAGCATATAGGTATGTTTGGCAGAGATGTACATAATGAAGTGCAAATTATGCAAATTTGGACTAATTTGCATCTTTAATGAGGAAAATCTATGTTTCCAGTATTTTTCATCATAGGACTTAAATACATGTAAGGGACCGTACGGCGTTTAGTGAGGGGGGAGGGCCGGTCGCCAGAGGGTCGGGTCAAAAAAATTTTGCATGGCCCTCCCCCCAGGTAAAATTATTTTTGCTAGGCCCTCCCCCCAAGACAAAATATTTTTGCTTGGCCCTCCCCCCTCCTATCAACTTTGAAAAAAATATTCAAGACGCCAATAAAACACTGCGCTGACCCGCATTTGGAAATGTGCTTTGCGTCATACTTTTTCTTCATCGAGAAGCAGATCTCTCACCCCTAGTAAAAAAGGAAAACAGAATGGCTCAAAATATCTGCTAAATAGAGGGATAAATATCTGCTTCATAGAGGCATAAATATTTGCTTTATAGAAGCTATTTCATTGTTTTGATATTAAAACAACACCTAAAAAGCATTTGTACCTGGATTTCTAGTAGATTTGCGCCACGAAGCGGCGCGCGCCCCGTTCCCTAAATTTACGTATTGCAAGCTCGCGGGAGCGGGCCTGAGCGGCTTGACGGAAACTATTTTCAATTTACATATATTTTGGACTTTTTCTTGGTTCTATGGTGGTAATAACTTTTGGTAAATCGGGGGAAAAAATGAAAACCAAAACGACAGCACGATTCGACTTCCAAAACTGTAGTGGGGAGGGGGGCGCCGACGCGTGACGCTGATTTTCCCATGGCGGGGTAAGACCGGTCGCCTCTCTCTAGCCGCCAGCGGGCGTGGGACCGCAGACTTGCAGGAGATCTTTTAGAAATGCCACGCTTTCTTTGCCACGATTTCCTGCATTGCTTTTTTATGGGAAAATTTGCTGGTTAGATGACATTTCTATGAAAAAAAAAATACGAGGGTTTCAAGTTTTTGAGAACGACGTTCCGAACACCATGTTCGGCGCGAAAGGCACGAAGAATCGCAAGGTAGGTCCGGGAGAATTTTGAAATCTTGACCCTCTTAAAAGCTATTTCCTTCAGTTTGAGGAGATATTTTGCTGACAAACAAAGCTAACTTTAATAGCATTTCAATTTAGAAATACAAAATTAAATCCCCCCCAAACACA
>NC_049990.1:17760827-17762327 GCF_000003815.2 Branchiostoma floridae | reverse complement strand
GTCATGCATAAGCCCGCCCCCTCCCTTCGCATTTTCACTGTATCCCGAGCGCCAACCTCGGGCGATCCCTTGCAGAGGTCCAGAAAAATTTTGAAATCTTGACCCTCTGAAACGCCGTTTCTTGGATTTTAAGGGACATATTTTGCTGGCAGACCAAGCTATTTTTTTTTGCTTGGCCCTCCCCCCAAGTAAAAAAAAAATTGCTAGGCCCTCCCCCTGGCAAAATATTTTTTTGCTTGGCCCTCCCCCCCCTGGCGACCGGCCCTCCCCCCTCGCTAAATGCCGTACGGTCCCTAACATATGTAATTTGTGACAGGTGGAAGATTAGCAGATACCAATTATGCAAATAAGTCCCTAATTTGCATAATTAATGTAAATGTGTCCTAATCCATGTAGCAAATGTAGTAAATGATTGGATTGTCAACATTGTGACCTGTGTAAGTTATGCAAAGGAGTATATAACCAAGCATAAATTATGCAGATATGCAAGTCATTTGCATAATCAGAATATTTCATGGAGGTATGAGGTCTCCGAACTCTTGTTATACATGAATATGATATCTTGATAGAGATGATTAAGGAATTGTATGCTCGGTAAGTCATGATCATGTTGCGGGCTGTCTATAGCGAGTGTCGTAGTGTCGCGATACGTTGTCCTTGATGTGCTGTGAAGTATGATGTTGTTAATGACATGGTTTATTTTATTAAAGTGAATATATTGTTACCTGTGTAGAATCAAATACATACACAGTGCGGTCTGTTGTAATCTATCACCATGTACATGTGAAACCGTCTGTAATTTGCCGATGACAACAAATACCAAGATATTGGAAACAACTGCAACATTGAGGTATGTGCTTTTTCTGTACACCTTAAGTACATCGATATAGATACGCACATAAAAGGAACGAAAAACAAATTAGTCCCTACAATCTATGTCTGTGCGTGTGAGTGAACCCCATAACCATATGAGCTTTTATGTTGAACTGTTACATCCATAACGACTATCTGAGCGGACCAAAGGTACACATGGCTGTACGCCAAGGTGATCATGGCCAACAAGAAGGATGCCGCTTCGTAACATGGTCCATGGCGGTGTGGAAATGCTTAGATCATATGCAACATTAAAATATGCATCATTTATGTAATTTGCAATGTTATAAATTCTAATTACAGGGGGACCGCAAAATTCCACCTCAGATTTGTACTTTAAACAAACGACAACCTTAGCTGAACGCGCGCGCAATTACGGCATTATTTAAACGTCTCGTTTGTAAGATGCACCTAACCCCTCCGAGAAATATCAAAACAATCAACGAAGTTGAAATTAGAAAGATTTCAAGCATGCTACATGTTACATTGATTATCTGCGCCTGGCCAGGTAAATGTTTGGTTTCCGGTAATCCATTTTATGTCATCGGTTCCAAGGGATCAAGGTATCTGGCCAACGCTGCAATGTTGACATAGGTGTATGGATAACCCATTCTATAACATCTGCTC